>NW_013665691.1:765288-784906 GCF_000517525.1 Limulus polyphemus
ATTGTTTTTGTCGTTTAATATTCGCATAGATGTTTCACGCGCATAACGTGCCAGAAGAGACGAAGCAACGTTTACACGTTGGAAACGATGATCATGTTCTTGAGGCACCCAAACACCTTCTTTATGGAGTTTTCCCATATTCCTTAGATGTTTACGTATTGTTTCATGAGAGACATGCAACTTCAGGGCCATTTCACGAGTGTGTTGCCTTGGGTTAGACTCAGTAAGAGCCTTCAGAGCATCAATATCAATTCGAATATATCGACCCCTGCCATCACAGTTTTTTAAGGCTAAAGTCACCTGAACGAAATTTCCTGAACCATCGTTGACACTTACGAACATTCAAAACATTTCCTTAAACTTCTTTCATATTCTTTGTGGCTACAGAGGCTTTGTTTCTCTTCTTGTATTCAAACAGCATTACATACCGAATGTGTGTGGCGTTACTATAAGGGATTAGAGTATACAAAAGTTTACACATTATATAGGCTACACTAACGTAACGCTTAAGCGGTTCGTTTAACTATTATATGTGATGTACGTATTTTTAGGGGTGGTTAATGAAACTTTTCCAAAACGCGACATTAATTTATTGACGACCTAATATACTGCAGTTAAAAATCATCGTATAGATAGTGACGTTACAATTCGATTAAACTTCTAAAATCAAACTTTAGTTTTAGCCATACAGGTGACGTGTACCATATGGAGTAAACACTGAACGTCCTCTTCTTTCTTCCTAGTTTCTTTATAAGAATAACAAGAACTGAAAAACTATGAAAGTAAGGTCACCGCTGAACACGAATTTTTAGCTGCGATATAAAAGAGGCAGTCAGTCACATTATTCGGTTTATGGACAAAATCGGCGGGTGCTGTTGGCTGGATGCCTTCTCTCTGGTCAGTAGCTCAAAATTAGAGACAAGTATATGTGAATCTTCAGGACCACTGTCTTGACCGTTTAGCCCACGTGCGCATAAAGTACCATTCATAACTTGACACGTGATTTAGCTGTCTCATTTGGTAGAAATAGAATATTGTTGAAATCAAAAGGTAACAGTAAATTTATTTGGATAGTTTTACAGTACTAGGATTAAGTTATCCAAGGCTTTTGAGTCTTGCAAATTTGGCAATAAATCACAGTAATACAATATGTTAGTTACAAAATTTAACAGCTCCCAACCTCGTAAAATCAATAATTTTAGTATTTTATAGCGTTGGGAGTTGACGAATTTCATTATAAGTAAACCAAACTGTGTAAATACAGTTTGAGAAGAAAAATGACTCTACTGATATAAGACTGGCTTCAGATTGGTAAGTAATTATATAACACCAAAGAGCCTAGGATATACTTTAGGGTCGTAGGTACATAGACGTTGACTGCATGGGGGGGGGGGGGGACGAATTGTCTTCACTTTTCTCAACGGGAAAACATTACATGCAGTTGTTCCCCCATTTTATAATCACGTTAGTTTTTGTTCAATGCGGAATTTTCGTACAAACTATATATCGAACAGCTGGAATTCTAATAGACTACTCCTGCTATGAAAACTATCGCTAGAACGAATACAAAATGTTTTCCCCAAGTCTTCCCTCATTTCAGATAACGGACTCCTTCGAAAGCGCGAACGTGACTCGCTTGTTCCATCGTCATCGGCTAAAGAAAAAAAAAGAGAAAGTCTCCTTTTCTTCTGGCTATGAACATTCGACTTAAAAAAATAATTAAAAATAAACAGAAATTAAAAACTCATGCGCCAACGAGTATTTGTAATAAAGACATTGAGGTAGGAAACAACGCTCCAGCCTATAAAATATGTAATTAAGAAAAATGTAGTTATCCTCGCCAGAAGGCAAACACAAACTACATTAAAAACAAATGTGCGTGTAGAAAAGGCTAGCATTATTTGTTACAGTTACTTTTCCCTTTTAATCTAAACTATGATAATTATATCGTTTTTCTTGTCCAAAAACGATACCAATTATATTACCTTTTCGTAGTAATGATATATTTGCTTAGTGCTGTGGTAGAGTCGCAAGCTCGTGAGCGTTAGAATCTGAAGTGTAGTATTGTATTGTTCGTATTGTATTGATTTTTGATGGTTGAAATATTTACAATTATTTGTTGTTAAAAACTAATTTTGGTTTTCTTTAGTTTCTGCCTTAGATTTCCTAAATCTTTTGTACAAACTTTTAATTAATAAAAGCAAGAAATAAACTTTCATAACCTGAAAATGAATTGAAACTCATGATACTGAAAACTTTGTAAGAAAAGATATGTCAAAAACTTCAAAACTCGTGGGTTTCGTAGTTTCTTGTTTTGGAGAACTAAAAGGTTGTACTTAGCTACACGTAATTTTCTTGATTTGGTAACTTGAAAAAGTAAATTGGTACAAGTCATTCAATGTTTTTGTTTTTTGATTGGTAATATTTCATTTAATAGAATTTATCAGCACAAATAGCTTTTCTTAAGAATGACGAAGTGCAAATACATATTTTCTAAAACTTTACACAACTGAATAACTCTGTGAATGGTCTCAACATACTAAGTGATTGTGGTTTATCACAGCGTGGAAGAAAAATCTATATAAAATGAATCAACTTCTTTTTTTTTTCAACATTGTCCAAAAGCTTTCTGAATTTACTAAAAGATGAAAAAATATCTGTTCATTTATCAAGTTGGAGTTATTTCAAAGAGAGCTGAAGCTCATAGTTTAACTTTGATCTACTGTGTGAAAGCTACATCACGGTTATCTTTTGCCTGCTTTTCCCACTATTGAAACAGCTGAAGTATTGTGTTGTACTCTATACAACTGATTTGTTTGATGTAGTGAAGGGAACTCATATTATAGCTTAGCCTTATATATATATATATACATATATATACAGTTTCTGCAGTAAGTCATGTAGGTTATTAGTTAATAAAAACTGTTGGTATGGAAAACTGGATAAAATAACGGAACGATCATTCTGAACCAGAGTAATTATACTGCAAAGATTAATCACATAATAAAGAATTGTGTTACTTTAAACAATAACCCAACAACTACATAATAAACAAAGTTACATAGTACTTCTTTCAATTAAAGAGAGATAAAATCGTATTAGAAATTATTTACACACAGGAATTTATAACTGAAGTTTGACAGTTTTATAAGTAAAACTACTTCAAAGTCACATTATAACTATACACCAATCACTGCTGTAAAACTATTGATCTTTCTTGTTAGTTCCAGTTTCTTCTTATTCTGACGTTATACTGGGACGTATCTAAGAAACGTCTTTCGACTAAATGTTTTTAAGGGATCAGATTTTGTTTTGAACAAAGCAGAGCAATTTGGTGTAATTTTTTTTTTCGTATTAAAACCACTAAAATTGGCATAAGTGTATATAATTAAAATGATAAAAACTCTGGATATCAGACTACAGGAAAAAATTCAAGATGGCCGCTAAGTTATGAAATGAACTAAGCTTTTGCTATTAAAACACAAAAAATCGATGTATAAAGCTGTAAAATACCCAGAACTCACTGATTTTTACATAAAATTATTGCAGCTGACGCACAAATTTATAAATTATCAAGATGATCATTAACTACTTTGATGAAATTCATTTTCGGTGTAAGGAATTTTCAGAATATCTTTATTACAAAACATCATATTTAAATAAAACAAAGATGTCATAATTTCTTGACTAGATCACAATGTTTGAGCATCCTAAAAACAGAATAAAAAAAGAATCATAGTACAAAGTCTTGCTGACATTCTCTGTCAAAAGTACCATTAAATTAGTTTGGGGGACACAGGCTATATCCATTCGGACAATACTTTTAGCTTTTGCCAGAATGACTGCCTCTTTATCATAGATTTCTACACATGTCATCTTCAGAGCCATTTCTACATCATTATCAAATGGCAGAAACACATTTCGGCCATGTTCATAAGTATCCGGGCCAGAAATGTTTGTCAGTATTCTATTTTTCAGTTGCGTACTGCGTATCTGGCCTTCATTATCTGTTCCTAGTTGTTCAAGTCGAAACTAATACAACTTTGCAAGATCAACAAGTTCGAATACAGGCGCTGTATCATGCACCCTCCATTCTCAATATTTCAATATATGTTCCGTCATTGCTTTTCCATGGATCTGTTTCAAATATCATTCACTGAATCTTGATTGTGTCTTTTATGTAAAAGACTGAGACAAGTTAAGTGATGTACAACATCTCGAGGAATAAGATCATCGAAACTCAGTTCTGCCAGCAGCTTTGTGTCTTGTAATAGGATTGAGCATTTGCGCACATGTTCATCCGAGCCAAAAGTAGTTACCAGACGAATTATCACAGAAAAAATATATATACCTTGCAATATAGTTGCTGTGAATGTTCACATGCTATACGGTTTGTGTTTTCTGATGACTGATCATGTATCTTTGTGGTATCGATACTTTTCGTCTTTCTGTATATTAGATTTTTGTTTTACTAAACTATTTTTTATAATATTTGTGTCATTTAGTATTTCTCATTATCAATGCTTCAGCTAAGTTCCGAACTTCTTCTAAGCGAGTGATATATTGATACGTTCTAGTAAACAGTTAAGTTCCTAAAATATTTTAATGTTTTCCCACAGACGTTCATAGCTAATCCCGACTTTACATCTGTTCGCTTTGTCTCTGATGGACATTTCTACGCCTTCGGAGTTGCTTTCTGGCAAAATACGTATTTTTTCTTAATCAATTACTGCTGTTTCTCTAACAGGTCATATATCATCCGGATTACCGTGTCCATAAAACCAACCCCATGCAATATTCATTCTGGAGTTCAAGCAGTCCTAAAAACAAAAATTAAACAATTAATAAGATAGGATAACAATGTCAAGAAGCAGTTCTGAAGCGATCACTTGTAAAAGCTACGTTTCTGGTGGACATCTTGAATTTTGTTCTGTTTGTTTTGTTGAATTTCGCGCAAATTTACTCGCTAGTCGTTCCTCATACTGAAATGTTTGTTTTGTTTGTTTTTGAAGTTAAGCACAAAGCTACACAATGGGCTATCTGTGCTCTGCCCACCACGAGTATCGAAACCCGGATTATAGCGTTGTAAGTCCGTAGACATACCGCTGTGCTACTGGGGGGCATAGTGAAATGATAGAGTAGAGAGAAGGCAGCTACTCAACACTACCCGCTGGGCTACTCTTTACCAACGAATAGTAGGACTAACCGTCACATTATAACGCTACTGTTGCTGAAAGGGTGAGTATGTTCGGTGACGAGGTTCAATACCGTCACTCGCAGATGGTGAGTCCAGCGCCATAACCACCAGGCCATGTCAGTACCTTGAATTTTTTGTTTCCGATGATCATATGTATTAAATGACAAATTAAAAACTATTAGTAAACCTTATTCAGAACAAACTTTGACCATCAATGGCCTGAAAGGTTTATACAGTAATTTATAGACATAAAATATATTTTTCTTTAGACAGTTGATTTCTAACTTCATTTGGATAATGAAGCAGTTGATTTCCTATCAAAATGGATTGTAACTATTACAAAAGCTATGAAATTCCTAGATATTATTTCATAAAATGTAAATATAGGTAAACCTTCAAACAAGCGGTACAAAACGCTACTTAAATACGTTGCATGGCGGCCGTCTGAAATTTAGCTATCATATTAGGAAGTTCAAAAATAATTTTAAAGTCAAGTTAGTGCCAAGTTCAAATCAAGTCTTTTTTTTTTCACATGTTTAAACAAGATTTTTGAATTCTGTTATAGTATATTTATATATTTCAGCGACGTTACAAATTTCAAAAGACAATATTTTAATTGTTTGTTTAATTTCCCATAAATGTTCGTGATATTCAATTCAACATACTCTCTTCTTTGATTTATATTTTATAAAACAGTCCGTTTCTGAGCTCTACAACTTTTTCTTGAGTAAAAAAAAGGAAGATTTAAACATATGATCTTTATTTTATGACTTCTATTTAACTGCACACGGCTAACGATTGGAATGACTGTTTATGGTGGTATAAGTGGCTAAGAAAACTACTACTTTATCTCCACATAATACGTGTACTGTTGAAGCTTAACATTATAGTTTGAAGTTATTTAACCTTTCAGAGCACTTTACTTGTGATCTGAATTTAGAGCAGTGTTTTGTTGTGTTTTTTTGCCATAATTATTGCACACACACGTTTGTGGTTTTGTGAAACAAGCGGCTATTTCACCGTTTGTATTAAAGGAGAAACAACCAATTCAGATGCTTGAAAATATTTTCACATGCGCTTTTCGTTTAAGATATTTAACCTGAAATTCCTTTTTAATTATCTAGTATACATGTTAAATATTTTTCAAAAACTAGAAAATTATGAATCTGTAAAATAAAAGAAATTACTTTTGGATTAATGAAAACTAAGTATACTGAACTATTTGTTCATTGATTTTCTTTTAGAGCAGTTTTATTTCTCTCGGGATGAAATTTGGTAACAGGAATGGAAACTAGAAATATACATATGTTTACTTTAAATCCTAATTTCATTAAACTGAAGATAGCGTTAGTATGAAACGTACACTTTATATTTTTATTAACGTAAAAACATGAATGTGTGTTGATGGATTTACGCAACAAATTTACACCAGCTTTGCAAAAGAGCAGTGATTTATTTGAAACATTTATATATGTTACCATTTGTTTATAATGTCGGTCTCCAGTGACGATACGTTGATGAGTAATGATGATTTATATTGTCTGTTGTCTGTCTATATGTTTCTCTATCTTCTTTGAAAGAATGTAGAGACGTAGAGTAGCTCAAATAAAAAACTGGATTCTCGTCGACGTATCTTGGGAAAAAAATGATAATTTTTATTTTCAAAGATCACCAGTAATAATAATAATAATCATAAATACAGCAAACGCGCGACAATAAATCTGCAGAAAAAGAAAATACTCTCGAGTCAGCGAAAATTTGCTCGAACGTCCAACGATAGTCACTCACTGACATAAGTGATAGTCCGAAACTTAGTTTCATACTTCTCTTGATTAAGTAAGTATGATTAGTTTGGGAGACTTTTCAATCTCACAAAGTATTTTTTTTTTCACCAGTGAAGAAGATAAAGTAGATAAGATGAGTTGCCTGAAGATGTTGTCGACTCTAATAAACAGAATATTTCTCATGACGAATGTTATAAATGAGTAGTGTTGTATTTTCCGAACAGTGGACGATAATGGTCCAAAAAAGTAATTAAGTAAAACTTAATGGTTTTTCTCTTAAGCTGGTTGCAAACTTAAATCATCTTCAGTGTTGTATAATTTTGAGAACCTTCACTTCATATCGTGGAAAAAGTTGTTTATTTATTGTAATAAGTAAAGTGTAATTTTATTATGAAAGTATGGAACCTCGTATATTTTCACTAGAACTTTTCTTGGGAGAATAAATTAAGCAACACATCGGTAGTTATCTCATGTTATGTTCATGAATTCTATTATCAATTAATCAGAAAAAACTATAGATCAGAAAAAAATGTTTCAAAGGGCAAAAATAAATGCTGTATATAACCTTGAATATGTGTATGCATATAAGATTTTTCAAACTATATTTTAATTAATAACTAAAAAGAATGCGAAGAATTGTTTTTAACTGAGCGTAAGTTATATGGTACTTAAATGCAGATGAATACATCTAACCAATTATAGTTAGTATATGTGTTCAGTAATAATAAATAATCCGATGGAAAGGGAACCCAATTAACGAAATTTATCATGAGTGTGGTTGTGGCTATTTTAGTGTAACGGACGTTCCCACAATTTGTTTAAAATAGTCGCGTCATGCGACGAGTTCTTCCTATTGGCTGTTCCATCTCTGTTCCGCAATTCAAAATAAAGGAATCTGATCATTTATCATCTACCCACCTGACCATTTAACATCTACCCACCTGACCATTTAACATCTACCCATCTGACCATTTAACATCTACCTATCTGACCATTTAACATCTACCGGGTGGGTAGATGTTAAATGGTCAAGGGTAGATATTAAATGGTCAGATGGGTAGAAGCTAAATGGTCAGATAGGTAGGTATTAAATGGTCAGGTGGACTATTTAATATCTACGCAACTGACAATTTAATATCTACCCACCCGACCACTTAATATCTACCCACCTGACCATTTAACACCTACCTATCTGACCATTTAACATCTACCCATCTGACCATTTAACATCTACCCATATGACCATTAACATATTCCCATCTGACCTTTAGTATCTACCTATCTGATCATTTAATATCTACCCACCTGACCATTTAACATCTACCTATCTGACCATTTAACATCTACCCATCTGACCATTTAACATCTACCTATCTGACCATTTAACATCTACCCCTATGACCATTAGCATCTTCCCATCTGACCTTTAGCATCTACTTATCTGACAATTTAATACTTACCCACCTGACCATTTAACATCTACCTCTGACCATTTATCATCTACCCATCTGACCATTTAACATCTACTCATCTGACCACTTAGCACTATATGTAAATAGGGTGTCATTCAGGTGAAATTCATTACAACTATCGTGACTTCACTTTGTCTCTTGGTGCAAAGTCATTAATTTTGCATAACCTGGCGTATTTAAATAAATGAAACCCTAGTTACACGACTTAGGACCCTCATTTCTCGAGTATTAGCTAATGAAATATTT
The DNA here is from genome assembly GCF_000517525.1 of Limulus polyphemus. NCBI lineage: Eukaryota > Metazoa > Arthropoda > Merostomata > Xiphosura > Limulidae > Limulus > Limulus polyphemus. The sequence continues at coordinate 773,988 of NW_013665691.1, forward strand.
TACCTTAATTAACCAATGCATAACATTGGTCTCTTTACATTTATTCGAGAATCATCTTTCATTGTTTTACCTTTTTGCTACTTTATCAATAATTTTTCTGCTTCATTATGAATATTAATCTAATTATTTTTCGTATATCGTAGTTTCTTCGCGAACATTTAAAATCTATCTTTATGCAGTTTATACCTTATACTCACCAATTAAATATTTTCTTGTTGTATAGTTGTTGATCCTAAAACAATACTCTTGCTGATATAATTGATTTGGGAGATAATGAAATGTCTTATGAAAAATTGTTTTCACTCCGTTTTCTTTCACTACTTATTCATGTTGATCAAGTTCTAATTTTTCACCACTTTTGCTCCTATTTTTTGCTGATCTAAGAATATATCTCTTGCCACACTGTTTTTTCTTTGTTCGACATCTGACTATTTCCTACATTACACTTTTTTCTGCTCCAGGAAACTGCCTTTCGACATGTTATATATGTTGTTGAAGTATTGATTTTTCACTAATTTTACGCCGTTTTTGATTATCCTCTACTTTTACGCCATTCTTTATCCACAATAATTATAAGGATTAAGATTATAATGATCACACTGATGTTTCTCTACTTTGTGCTGACTTAAGAAATAATCTTTCGCTGCACTAATTATATTGATGAAGTTACGACATAGAACAACTTCAGATTTTTGGCTATCTCTGCTACTTTTTTTTTTTTCATATCCAAGAATATAGCTCTTCTCACCCCCGATACCCCACGGTAGGTCAGCTTTAAGTTTAAGAACTTACAAAGTTAAAAGTCGAGGCTCGAATCCTCACGGTGGACAGAGTGCATATAGTTTATTGTGTAGCTTTGCACGACGAAAACAATAATCCATATTAATTTTGTTTATCAAGTCCTCATTTCCCTAATTTTGCATTGGTTAACTTCCGATGTTTTGCTGTTTTAAGCATTTTTGCTGCTCTAACTACTTGTCATTATTTTAAGAAAATTTTCCTGATTTTATGTCAATTTCCGCTAATCCAAGAAACTCTTTTACCACAGCCTTTATGTTGATCACCTTGTGGCTTTTCTATACTTTTATTCCACATTATAATTATATATTGATCAAGTTATGATTTTTCACTAAATTTTACGAACTTTATCCTCATCCAAGAAACTATCTTGTCTCACACTGTATTAATCCAGTTTAAAATTCACATTTTACCAAAAAATTATGTTACTTATTATAGGATTTTTCACCACTTTTACTCATTTTAATGTTGATCTAAGAAACTACCTTCGATCGCATTATGTATGTTAATCAACTACTTTACATCTTTTTGCTGATATAAGAAACTTTTACGCCTTTCTTTTTTCCAGATACAGTAAGCTATCTTTTGCCATACTACTTACGTTTATCACTCTCTTATCTTTCACTACTTTTAGCCTTTTTGTGCTCATCCAAGAAACTATCTCTCATACACTATAGCGATTCAATTTAGGTTTTCCACTGTGTTTATGCCCCCTTTTTTTTTTCTAATCTAACTATCTTTCGCCACGGCATTTATTTAGTTAGAGGTCTGATTGTAACTAAATTTCCATCTTTTTTTACTGATCGAAGAAACTATCTGTTCCATACCGTTTATGTTGAGCAGATTCTGATTTTTAGCTAATTTTGTCTTTTTTCCTGATCTAAGAAGCGATCTTACACCACACAATTTATGCTGATCAATTTCTGATTTTTCACTACTTTTACGTCCTTCTTTCGCTATATTAATTATATTGGTCAAGTTAAAAAAATTTCAGCAATTTTTATGAAATTTTCTTGATTCAAGAAACAGTCTTTCGACAAACAATTTCTGTTGACCAAGTTCTAATGTTCACTACTTTTACGTCTTTTTAGCTGATCCAAAAGTTATCTTTTGTTAAACATCTTATACTATTTAATTTTGAATTTTTCACTACATATCCCCCATTTTATCTAAGAACTACTTTATATTAATTAAATTATTTTATTTTATTTTAACGCTTTCTTGCTTATCCAAGTAACTGTATTTCGCATTAAAATGTATGTTGATCATGTTTTCATTTTGATCACTTTTACACCTTTTCTGAAGAGCTAAGAAACTATCTTTCACAACACTATTTATGTTAATTAAGTTCTATTTTTCGCTACCTTTTGCTAATTTAAGACATTAGTTTTCGCAACGTTATTTCTGTTGATCAATTTCAAATTTTTCATTACGTATTTTTAGTTGTAATACTGTTTATGATGATTAAGTTCTAATTTTTCACTAATTTTATCCTTTTTTTTTGCTGAATTAAGAAGGTATATTTCGCATCGTTAATTATATCGCTGAAGGTTTGATTTTTCTCTTCTTTTACGCTATTCTTCTCATTAAAGAAACTATCTTTTACGTCATAATTTAAGGTGATAATGTTCTAATTTCTCACAACTTTTGCGGCTTTTTTTCATGATCCAAGAAACTATATTTTGCCATTTACTTTTTCCTCTTTAATTGTGCAATTGATATTTATGACTTTTCACTACTTTTAAGCAGTTTACCTGTTCAACAAATCGTTTTGCTACGCTATATGTTTATCAAGCTCTGATTTCTTCGCTACTGTTTTACCACACTATTTATGTTGATCAACTGCAGATTTTTCACTGCTCTTGATACCTTTTTCTTTTTCAAGAATTTACCTTTCCTTATATTATGTATGTTAATCAGGTTGTGATTTTTGGCTACGCTACCGCCTTTTTTTTTTTTTTGCTAATCTAAGAACCTATATTACACCACATTGTTTATATTCATCTATTATATATTATATCTATTATATATTACACGACATTGTTTATATTATATCTATTATATATTACACGACATTGTTTATATTCATCTATTATATATTATATCTATTATATATTACACCACATTGTTTATATTCATCTATCATATATTATATCTATTATATATTACACCACATTGTTTATATTCATCTATTTCTGATTTTCACTCCTTTTACGTACTTTTTCTTATCCTGCAAACTGTCATTGGCCATAGTATTTATGTTGATAAAGTTCAGATCTAGCCATGATTTGACGCCCTTCCTTCGCCACACACTTACTATTTAGATCAAGTTTTGATTTTTACGTAATTTCTATGGTCTATTCTGATCAAAGAAAGTATCTCTCGACAAATAGTTTATGTTGTTTAATTTCGTATTTTTATCTACCTCTTTCTTCTTTCTTGTTGATATAAGAAACAACCTTCCACTACACTCTATTTAATGAACCTAACTTATTTTACATTATTTAATGAACCTAACTTATTTTACATTATTTAATGAACCTAACTTGTTTTACTTTAACGCTTTTTTTTTTGCTGATCTAAGTAACTGTATTTCGCCTTATTTATGTTGATAACGTTCTGATTTTTACTACTTTACGCCTTTTTTAATGATTGATTAAACTGTCTTTCACTACTCTATTAATGTTGATTGAGTCCTGGTTGTACGCTGCTTTTACGTGTTTTTGTCTATCTAGGATCTTAATTTTTCGTGATATTATTTCTGCTGATCAAGTTCAGATTTTTTCATTAATACACCTTTTTGGTTGATCCAAGAAACTGTCTTTTGCCACACTGCCATGTTGATTAAGCTGTAATTTTGCATTACTTTTAAAATTTTTTTGATACTCTACAAGCTATATTTTGCCACAATATTTTTGCTATTCAACTTTTTCCCCACTTTACACTCTTTTTTTCTAGTCCAGGAAACTGTCTTTTACCACTTAATTTATATCATGAAGTTTTTATTTTTCATTTATCTACGCCATTTTTCTTATCCAAGAAATTATTTTTCACCTTACAATTTATGGGAATCAGATTCTGATTATTCACAAATTTTACGCCTTTTTTCGTTATCCACTACTTTTACTTCGTTCTTTCTACACAATAATTATATGGATCTTGTTGACCAAGGTATGGCTTTTCACTACTTTTATGTCTTTTCTTGCTGACTCAAGAAACAATTTTTCATTGCGCTGATTATGCTGATGAAATTATTATTTTTTGCTATTCTTGTGCCTTTTTACTGATCCAGTAAATTATCTTTTGCCACACGATTTACGATGATGAATTTTAGAAATCTAACTACTCTTCCTATTTTTCTTTCATATCCAAAACTTTTGTTGATTAAGTTCTCATTTTGTCTAATTTAACACCTTTTGGGCTTATCTTAAGAAAATATCTTTCGCTATACTATTTATGTTTGTCATGTTCCGATGTTTTACTATTTTACGATTTTTTTGCTAACCTATGAAAGTATTTTACACCAAATTATTTGTAATGATCAAGTTCTGATTTTTCATTGATTTTGCACCTTTTCTGCTTATCTAAGAAATGATTTTTTGCCGTAGCATTCATGTGAAGTTCTTATTCTTCACTAAATTTATGACCTCTTCCCTGATCCAAAACTATCTTTTGACAAACTATTTATGTTGATCAGATATTTTTATGATATATATTTTCTTTATCCAATAAACTATCTTTCTTCACATTGTTCATCCAGTGTATATTTTACCTTTACCAAAATACTTATATTGACTGGTATCGGATTTTTCACTATTTTTACTCCTTTACTGATGATCTGAGAAACTATCTTTCACTATACTATGTATGTGAATGAACTTTCACTTTACACCTTTCTTCCCGATTCAATAAGCTATCCTTTGTCACACTATTTATGTTTATCAAGTTTTGATCTTTCACTACTTTAAGCCATTTTTGTCTTGATCACAAAAACCGTCTATTGTTTTTTTTTTATGGTGATCATATTTTGCGTTTTCAATACCTTTACGCTTTACTTCGCCACACTAATTATATTGATCAAGTTTTAATTCTCACTACTTTTACGCGCTTTTTTTTTCTTTTAGCTAACTTATAACAATCTTTTACCGTATGTCTTTGATCCAAGAAACAATATTTCGATACGCTTCTTGTATTCATCATGTACTGATTTTAACTACTTTTGCCCCCCAGTGGCACAGCAGCATGTCTGCGAACGTACAACGCTAGAAACCGGGTTTGGATACCCGTGGTGGGCAGAGCACAGATAGCCCATTGTGTAGCTTTGTGCTTAACTTCAAACAAAGAAACAAACAAGTTAACTACTTTTATACGCATTTTCCTCATTTATCTCTTCTTTTACGCCTTACTTGCAGAACCAATAAGTTATCTAATCTTATAGTATTTCTGCTGGTCAAGTTCCTTCTCTACTTTTTAGGCTTTTATTTTTTTGCTAATCTAAAAACCTGTATTTTACCATTCATTACATTATTTTCACAAGTTCTATTTTTTCTCTATTTTACTAGTTTTTTTATGATGTAAGAAATTATATTTTGCCATGTTGGGATTTGTCACTACTTTATAACTTTTTGTTAATCCAATTAATAATCTTTCTCCACACTATTTATGTTTGCTAAGTTCTGGTTTTTCTCCAACTTTATTCCTTTTCTTTGATTCAACAAACTATTTTTCGCCACAATAATTATATTTTCACTAAGTTTGACATTTGTATACGCTCACGTTTTTTGCTTATCCAAGATATTATCTTTCTGAAACTTCCTTTTCCCACGTTATTTATATTGATAAAGTTCTGAGATTTTACTACTTGTGTACCTATCTTCCTTATCCAAGAAACTATACTCTTTGCCATAGCATTTATGTTGATCTAGTTACGATTTCTTACAAACTTTAGGCCTTTCTTTCGCCACAACAGATATATTGATAAAGTTCTGAGATTTTACTACTTGTGTACCTATCTTCCTTATCCAAGAAACTATACTCTTTGCCATAGCATTTATGTTGATCTAGTTACGATTTCTTACAAACTTTAGGCCTTTCTTTCGCCACAACAGATATATTGATAAAGTTTTGAGATTTTACTACTTGTGTACCTATCTTCCTTATCCAAGAAACTATACTCTTTGCCATAGCATTTATGTTAATCTAGTTACGATTTTTTACAAACTTTTGGCCCTTCTTTCGCCACAACAGATATATTGATCAAGTTCTGATTTTTTACTGCTTTTATATCTTTTCCCAATTCGAGGAGCATTCTTTCACCACTCTAATAATGTCCATGAATTCTGACTTTTCACTACTTTCTCGCCCCTTTTTTTTCTGCTTCAAAAACTACCTTCCTACACACTCCTTATTGTTATGAAGTTCTGACTTCTCTCAAATTTTACACCTTTCCTCTGCTGAAAGAAATATTCGCCTTTCGACAAAAACACCTTATATTGATCAACTTCTGTTTTTCACTATTTTACGCCCTTATATTCATCCAAGAAACTGTGTATCACCATTTGCAAATATTTTATATTGATCAAGTCTTAAATTGTTGCTACTTTTAGGACTTTTTGTAATCCAATAAATATATCTCGCAACAGTTTTTAAGAATTCTAGTTTAGACTTTCTCCTACTTTTACGCCATTTTTTTTTTTTTTACTGGCTAAAGAAACTATCTTTGACTATTCGTCACGGTATTGCTTTATATATATATATATATATTTTTTTTGTTTTTACGATTTTTTTGCTGAACTACAAAAATACCTTAGTCACGATATTTTGTTGATCAAATTTTGATTTATTTCTACTTTTACGCCAGTTTTCGCTACACCTATTATGTTGATCAAATTATGTTTTTCACTACTTTTTCTTTTGCTAACTCAAGAAAGTATCTTTTGCTCACGCTAGTTATTTTGAAGCTCTAATTTTACATAATTTGTCAGGTCCAAAAAAAACCTTATTCTCATAGTATTTATGTTTATCAAACTCTAGTTTCTCACTAGGTGTAGTCCTGTTTTACTGATTCAAGAATCCATCTTTTTCCACACTATTTATGTTCATCAAATTTTGCTCTTACTCTTTCTTTTTTTTTTTTTTGGTAATCCAAGAAACAATTTTTCGTCTCTGATAAACTTTTGTCATTCTTCATTAGTTTAACGCTCTTATATTGATCCAAGAAACTATATTACCGTTTACCAAACAACTTATGTTAATCAAGCACTACTTTTTCACTACTTTTAGATTATTTTTTTTTGGCTGATCCAAAAAAATTAGCTTTCTCGTACTACTTATGTTGATCCAGTTCTGAATTTTTACTACTTTTACGGTATTTTATTTATCCATTAATCTATCTTTTGCCACATTAATTTCGTTCATCCATATCTACTCGTTCACTTTTTTATACCATTTTTGCCGATCAAAGAAATTATCTTTTGCCATGTTACTTGTTTTGAATAAGTTACCATTTTTTCACTACTTTTACACCCTCTTATTCTGAAGGAGGAAACTATCTTTCACCACATTTTTATAAAACTCTCTTTCACTCTAATGTTTTCACTTGTTCTGTGATCCAAAAAACTCTTTCCACATAATTTATGTTGATCAATTTCTAATTTGTCACTACTTTATGTCTTTTTTTGCAGATCCAATAAATTAACATTTACCACGTTACTTATGTTGAACAAATCCTGACTGTCATTACACTTACTCCGTTTTTCTGGCTCAATAAATTATCTTTCATCACTTCTTAAATAACTTATTTTTATTTAAGTTCTGAGTTTTCACTACTTTTACGTCCATTTCTGCTCCTCCAGAAAACTATTTTCATCACAATATTTACGTTAATCCAGATTTAATTTTTCCAACTTTTATACCCTTCATTCGCATTCTAATAATATTGATCAAATTTTGATTTTTCTCTTTTCTAAGCCTTATTTCTGATCCAAGAAACTTTTATTTCTCTACACTCTTTATCTTGATCAAGTTATGACTTACTGGTACTCTTGCGCGTTTTTTCTGATACAAAAAAATTATAATTCGCCAGACATTTTTTGTTGATGAAGTTCTGATTTTTTACTACGTTTACGCCCTTATTGCTGATCCATGAAATATCTTTCACCACCAATTTATGTTGATCAAGTTTTAGTGTTCACTAGCTTTACGCGTTTACTTCGACACATTAATTATGTCACTAATTCAAGAAACAACCTTCCATTACACTATTTATGATGATGATGTTTTGATTTTTATGACTTTAATTTGATCAACTAACAATCTTTAGACAAATATTTCATCATGCTAATTATATTGATCAAGTTTTCACTTTTCATTATTTTTATACACTTTTCCTGATCCAAGAAGCTACCTTTCGCCAAATCTTTATGCTGATCAAGTTTTGAGTTTTAGTACTTCTATCTACTAATTTCGCCACGCTAGTTATTTTCATCAAGTTCAGATTTTTCAATACGTTTATAACTATTTTGCTAATTCAACAAATAACCCTTCGACACACTATTTATGCCAAAAAATTAATATTTTCCTCTAAATTAACGCAATCGTTTTATCTGTGAAGCTATCTTTTCTTTAGGTTTATCAAATTGTGATATTTTACTACTTTAACGTCATTTTCACTAATTCAAGAAATAATTTATTGATAAAATTCATCATTTTCTCTACTTTTACAACTTTTTTTTTTTTTGTCTGGTCGTGGAAACTGTCTTTCTCCAAGTTATTCGTGTTGATCAAGTTCTGTTTTTTCACTATTTTACGTGAATTTTCTGTTTCAAGAAACTTCGTTACGCTACGCTCTTTGTGTTGATCAAGTTCGGTATTTTCGGTATTTTTATGCCTCTTTCTGGTCCAAAACACTATTTCTCCATGTTATTAGTATTGATCAGTTTCTGATTTTTACTAATTTGTACATTGTTTTTCCTCCTTCTAGAAACTATCTTTCGACAGAATATTTATATTGATCAAGTTCTGATTTTTCACTACTTTTGCATCTTTTTTGCTCATCCAATAAAACATTTTCTCGCGATCTTTATGTTGCTCAACTATTGATTTTTGCATTATCTTTACGCCTTTTTTCCTTTTCTTGGTTATTTATGTTTATCATGTAGTGATTTTTCATTACATCATTGTTTAGTCAAATTCAGGAACTACTTCAAAGTCATTTCCATTAACGTCTTAAGAACTCTAGACTTAATCGCTGTATCAGATTGGAAAGGGTTCCAAGAACGCCTCTACTTAATACAGTATTCGAGTACGAATTCAGTCAATATTTCCTTCTTGTAAATATATTTTATAAAAGTCTTTTTTTCTAACAAGTACAGGATAGCTGTTAAAACAAAGAAAAGTTAACGTTAAGTATTTGAAGCTTTGTTGGAGCAAATGTTCATCTTTGACAAAGTTTCATCGTTTACTAGATATAGGTAATTATTATAATTGACGGTCATTTCTGTGTGAAAGTTTCCTCTCTGCCCTCAACTGTTTTGTTGGCAGCGTCACATGCTCATGTTAAAACGCTAGCCAGATCGATTACAATCCTTTTCATCCTCGCAAGGCGAGAACAAGTCTTGTGAGATCGAACCGCTCCCGGTGGTTTAGACTCGTTCATTGTTGGTAGCCGGTAAACCTCATTCATCAATGTCGTCATGAAAACTAAACCTCGTGGCTCTTGCTGAGAAGCGGGTCACATTTTTTAACCAATGGTACCTCTAAATACCGTATGTAATGAGTACGTTTCATCATTTTCTAAGTTGCTTACTGGATCACACGTTTTTTGTTCTTTGTCTCTCTCGGAGGAGACAAATAATATACAAAATACAAAAGTAGTTAGTGGCAGCATCGAAAAGTACCTTTCCGATGCTAAACCTTTTTATAGGTGTTCATGCATACGTTTTAGTTGAAAACCCTAGTTTATTTCATATGTTAATATGCCCCCCAGTGGCACAGCGGTATGTCTGCGGACTTACAACGCTAGAATGCCGGGTTTCGATACCCGTAGTGAGCAGAGCACAGATAGCCCACTGTGTAGCTTTGTGCTTAATTACAAACAAACGATATGTTAATATGGGAAGTCGAGACGAAGGAAACAATGAGACAGCCACAAACTTTGACGATAGATTAATGAGTGGATTGAAAGATAGATGACGTTGTAAAGAAGGGAAAATGATGTAGTTTTTGTCCATCGTACACTATACTCTTCAGTAGAGCGTTTTCGTTATTACCAGGTAATTGTTACAGTAAAGTCAGTGTCACACAACAATGTAATTTGTTATCCTATTAATGAGTGGATTGAAAGATAGATGACGTTGTAAAGAAGGGAAAATGATGTAGTTTTTGTCCATCGTACACTATACTCTTCAGTAGAGCATTTTCGTTATTACCAGGTAATTGTTACAGTAAAGTCAGTGTCACACAACAATGTAATTTGTTATCCTATTAAGAACATTTTACATGAAAAGGTAATCAAAAAATATTATGGTGATCATTTAAAAAATGATATATACAGGTAAAATCGATGATCTATTCCCCCCAGCCATAAATTACAACTGCATTTTTCTTTGCTAGATCACTATGATAAGAAAACTGTAACTGTACCTATAGTTTACCAGAAGGTTTTCATCGGAAGCTGTAGTAGACTAGATCACGTTGTCATGGAACCAGCTTCTGACGTCTCCATTTCTCAAGAGTCATTTGAAACGTATTTAAAATAAAAATTTAGAGAATTATGCTACTGTTGAATTATAAAACTACATTTTTTTCATAAAATGATCAGCATAAAAAGTTAGAAATACATGTTTACACGTATTACTAGCGTGCTACTCAAGCCGTTGATCCTGTACAGTGAACGAGCTGCAGCAGTGCATTATTCGATAAGAACAAAGGACAAATTACTATTGGTCAGCGAAACAATTTTCGTAAAGTATTTTACCTTTTCAAGACTAAAGTTTTTCATACGTTTCTAGCTTTTGTATATTCTTATATATATGTGCATGCATGTATGTCTATATCTGTATATATATATATATATATACGGAGATGAAAAAACTAGAAAACAAATTTGGAAGGAGATGCAA
>NW_013665691.1:785070-794584 GCF_000517525.1 Limulus polyphemus
GTATATATATATATATATACGGAGATAGTAAAACTAAAGTAAAACGAAAATTAAGGTAAGGGAAGGAGTAGCAAGACACTAGTACAAAGGTATACTCTAGTATATATATATATATATATATATATTAGGAGTTCAGGTCATTAATAACACATGTAAAAATCAAAGTGGACATCAGGCCATCTCGACAACGAAGATTCATCAATCTTCCTATCTGTTGAGTGACTAGATGATATTGCACAAGTATTCACTATTCAAGGGATCAAAAACTGATCTATAGGAAGCTAGCAAACGTAGATGCATACGTATCTTGAATATAAATACTTCTTTGTGTCAGAAGGGTGTGACATATATATATAATGGCCTCTCCTCCTCTCCCTCAATTTGCTGTTGGTAAAACGACATCGCGCCTGTATTCTTCAAACTTCTTTGAAGCTGTTAGTAGTTGCAGAATATGGGGCCGTAGCGAGCTACTCAGACTTAGTGAGGCAAACACATTCCAAAACCTAATGTTAAAAAACTTGATTTGCTTAACAGTTTATATTTAATTGTATATTGCTATAATTGAGAATAAGTTATAATTATTTATAAATATTTGTTTACAAGCTATTCCTGTGAAAGCGGTAATGATAAATAATTTAAAAATAAAATGTATAACCATAAAACAGTAATTAACTTTTTATCACTCTGGTATTGATTGTTATTTTAAAAAATATTCGCAAAAGTTAGACGTTTGATTCAATATAGCTACAACAACAGAATAAAAAAGGATCATTCCTGCATACTTAGATCGCCAAATCTAGTATTGTTTAATCCAGATAAAATACCGAAATAACAAATATACAAAAATAATATTGATAGTGCATAAAAACTCGTGTCCTTCTCGCGTGTTTTTTATGACTAAATAAGTATCAGAAAGAATGTAGAGAACACAATCAGTCTTGTTTGTAGGGCAAGGCATGGCCAGGTGGTTAGGGGGGCTTGACTCGCAATCTGAGGGTCGGGGGCTCGAATCTCCATCCCTCTTTCAGCCGTGGGGGCGTTATAATGTAACGGTCTATCCCACTATTCGTTGGTAAAAGAGTAGCTCAAGAGTTGGCGGTGGATGGTGCCTTCCCTCTAGTCTTTCAATGCTAAATTAGGGACAGCTGGCACAAATAGCTCTCGTGTAGCTTTGCACGAAATTCAAATCAAACCAAACTTACTTGTATAGTTGTATGTTAAAGGTGGAGCTAATGACCCTCTAATTGCAAGGCGTCAAACACCAAAGAGTTATATTACAAAGCCACATTAAAGCTTAATTATGAATTATCATACTTTCTTCACAAAATATGATAAATTTCCGAGATGTTTGTGAAGGTTTGCTTGACTAATTAAAGTATACCTTACGACGTATATGCATATATATATACTTTGCGTTTTTATAATCAGCACATAAGCGCTCATATTACCTCCTTAATAGCTGTTTAATGTAAGAAACAAATTTATGTGAAAATGAAGTTTCTTTTTAAATATCAACCAGAATTACTTCCATTTATAAATATTGTACTTTTCGGGTAGTTATTTCTGGAATTATGTATTATTGAAATATACATTATTTGTTATTACGGAAGTGATTACTTTTACCGTGGTTTAACACACTGACATGAAAACAGGCTATATTCCTTCTAAGTTACAGGTTTTCTATATATTGTTCTATCGGGTTAACCGACGTTTTATAAGAGTTTAGTTAAGTCTGGCTGCTTGTACGTATTTTTTATTAGTTTTGAGAGGAGTTATAATTACTTTTCGTATAAAAAACTTTCTTGGCCAGGGATGAAAGAAACAAAATCGGATATTGTCGAATGTAGAATTTTTATATATGTTTCAATATTACTTGTCAGTATTTCTTCTTTTTAATCACCCTTGAAATCGTGGACAGTCGGACACAATGACCCATGGATCCGTTGTGTTTGTCATGGGAACTAAGTGGAGCCACTGTGTCTGTCATGGAAAGTAAGAGTTGGGGCGGTTTTCTGTTACCTTCTACAACGTATGCAGTTATCGACATACCCAGATTAACGGGGTAACTAAGCGTATTGTAGCGACAACGCAATTCGAACCACAAACCCTCGCTGATCAGCAGGTCACGTCCGGAGGGATGAGTTCCAATAAGGGATATTTATGGCCCTACTATGAAATGCCGCCCATAGAACACACACGATAGCCTAAAAAAGTAGAAGCTAAAGAATAAACACTAATATTAAATCACTGTGTTTTTTCTGTAATCCACAGAAAGCACAACTAGAGCGAGCATAAAACACGAATGTGATGTGAAAGAGTATATAGAGATATGATGTACTCCAATCTACAATGTCCATTTTATCGTGTCACAAGAATCTCAGACGCCAGTGTCACCAGAGCTACTGCTCCACCGTGCCGCTTCAGTGATATGATCTTAAAGTGTCGGTGGAAAGATGTCGCATTTTCCCTATTTAGACATACTGAAAAAAAAGGGTGTGAATATCAAATATCACAGCATTATGAATATCAGAGTATAAGTGATATCATAGCATATTTATTTATATATATATATGTGTGTGTGTACGTATAAAAGATGATTCGATGTCAAAGTTGCTGAGGTTTTCAGCATTCATACTTGCGCTATGAACACAGGTACGTACCACAGTCATGTTCATATATATTGTGTTTTTGTCCTATTACATATATTGTGCAAATTTTATGGTGGTGCATACCTGTGCTCGATGTTAAAGTCGAATCCGTTTGTGTGTTAATGACTGATTTTTGGCCGGAAATCGATACAATGCTCACAATATGCACACCATATAGACAAACACGTTGTACAAACTTTATATTGACTTGCTGAAAGGTATGGCGATACCGGGACTACTGAAAGCACTACTTACTGTTTCCTTTCTCAGTACTTTAGTGTTCACCGGATCTTAGGGCCAAAAATGGCCCTTATGGGGACTCACCCTTTAAATAATATATTTAGATAGAATGCTGTAAGTTAAAATCGGGACTACATTCTTATTGGAAATTCGTTCTTATGATTTTACAGGAAGCTTGATTTTTGTTTCTTTTTTCGTTCCTTGAATTTCGCGCAAAGCTACTCGAGGGCTATTTGTCCTAGCAATCTCTAATTTTCTAAGTGATAGACTAGAGGGAAGGCAGTTAGTTAACAAATCTAACCGCCAACTCTTGAGCTACTCTTGTCAGACCGATTAGTTAGATTTGACCGTCACTCTTTTAACGCACCCATCGCCCCAAATACGAGGTGCGTTGATTTTAAAAGGCTCGAACCTCGGAAACCTCAGATCCACAATCCGATACTGAGCAGCGCTCGGCCCTTTACTTGTCCTCCTTTTCTATAACCCTTTAAATGTGTATATATTGCTAATGCTGTAAGAAATCAATCCATCTACCCAAGTTATTGTTATTATTAACTTTTTTATTTATTTTGACTTAAGAAAAGCGCAGGCAATAATAATTTTAAACTTGTCCCAGATAAAAAATGGGGAAAAGCATTGGAAAATCTCTAGTATTTTTTTTTCCTCTTCCCATCATTGATTTTAGTGTAACTTTAATGCAAGTGTTTTAGTTTTTTTTAATGATTTATTGTTTGTAATCTCGTAATGTTCAAAATCAGAACACGTACTCGAGAATCAATTTCATTAGACTTTGCAGTGTCTGAGACATAAAAACAAAATCGTACGTGAAAGAAAGATTGAAGGGAAAAGTCTGAACGTATAATTACCTGTAATTAGTCTACACTTCCTGAACAAGATTCTCCGGGCCTAACTAATCACTTGATTAATAATGCACGACATTATTCCGTCTTACGGGACTTTGTATTAAAGGCGTGGCCTTCCATCGCATTGAAGAGGTCGTTCTAGTTTCCCTTTTTCAGGGTATGGCTTATTGTTCTATATTTCCAACAGGAAAACCCGCTGATCGATATCTGCAGACAACAAAGCATTGTACATCGGGAATGTCAATATCCATAACTTTCAATGCTGTCTGGCATTTTAAAAGTAAGCAGGTATTGAATGTGTGTGTATATACAATGTGTATGAGATACTACGACTTACATGACTATCGTATAGAATATTATTGCTTATTTGGGGTAAAGCAATGTAACAGATATAACAGGATTGTTTCCGGGAGGGAGTGAACGAATTCTCTTTTGGACCACAAATAAACATTGATTCCACGAGTTTAACAGCAGAACCAATAACCTCAAAACAACCATAGCGTATTCATACGTACGGAATGGTCAGGGTCTCGTTTCTCAGTGCAATGTGAATAAGCAAGTACCATACGGTTCTATAATGCACTGACAATGAAAAAGCCATACTGTAAAGTCACATTTTGGCCAGGATAAGACTATCATGCTCTCATTTATACTGGGCCACTAAATATTCTTCAGAGTGCTGCGGCTGTTGGTTAACAGCTACATTCTACTAGCTAGTATGATATGATACTGAAACTAAATTCAGATAACAGTATGTCTACCTTATATCAAACAATAAAGTTCAATAGAGTCATTAAAAAAGCTATTTATATATTTATAATTGCGTCATTCACGTAAATTTGATTAAGTAATGAATAGATGGTATCCAGTTTAATTACAAAACCTGTATGAATACGTATTTCAACTTAACTTTTTCATCATAGAGCTCGGGTCATAACATGTGCAGTATTATACACAAATACACACATCAAAGAAAAATGCACCACGAACAGAAACGAGCTACCTACAAAGCTCTTCGCTACGTCCACGTATAAACTCTTTCTTTGCACAGTGATATATGCATGTTTATAGGTAACCTACTGTAGATAGATAGACAGTTAAGTAGAGAGAAACCAGACGAAGACACGCGGTTCTATTAGTAGTTTCAACTACTGCTTTTCGAGTTTCTTCACTTATTACCAGCCTGACTCGTAAAAACACCCGTTTTTTGTATCAAAAAGTTAAAAATTTGAAGCATATTTAAAAAGTTAGCAGATGATATTGGTGATAATGCGAAGTTTACTTTTGTACAATCAATTTATAAGATATAGAATTTTATCATGAGAATTGTTCTGATTAGTTACATGCATGAAATAATTATGTTTCGAATAAATGTTACATCCCCAGTAGTTTACATGTGAACAAATAATTATTACTTTTAAATGAACCTTGCTCACTGGTTAGCTAAGTTTCTGATCTGATTAAATGATTTAGTATTTTTCAAAAGTTTTCACCTTACAGTTCTATGTAAGGTAAAAGTAATTAGGTATTTTTTCTACGATTAAAAACCTCCTTATTATAACTTAAAATAGTATTTGTATGTTTTGAGGCTTTCGAACAATAACACTGGACAACAAAAATTTGGTATTGGAGAAAACTAAAGTGATTCGGGGTAATTTGATGGTGCTGATTTCAAAAATGTGGCCAGAATTTCTACATCATCTCTAGATTTTGAGCTATTTTAATATCTCAATATTTTATCATCATTATGTGAAACACCATGCAATCAACTCAGTACAATAGATTTATGCTGTGAAATTAAGTTTACTTGAACAGTTTAATGGGTAAAAGGCATACATGTTCGATAACTTCAAACATTGATTGTATTGTATTGGTGTAAAGTTCCAAATATATTGTCCATATATGCTATTTGTTCTCGATTTGTAAGAATTGCACAACTTTTGCTTCATTCCCACGCTCACCTACTCCGCCCGGAAATCACGAAACCCTGACGTGCTCAGTTTGCTAGAACATTCGCGAAGTCCCTCTAAGTCCCCCTGAGCATAAGAGGAGTGGAGTCAGATGCCTCTCTCTCAGTTGCCTCTCACTCACTCAGTTTGTCACTTCGCCTCACTCCGCGCACAGTCAAAGCAAAGTCCGATTTTCTTCCTCGCATCATACCCGCGATATAATCAAATTCTGCAAAACTATGTTTTTAAATCTTTTACACTCTAGTTCTGTAAACATAAATTATATTACATTTTTTTAGAAAATCAGTTGAAATGCTGGCTGCATCCAGTTCAAGTAAAGTCAGAAAGTGCAACAATCACCGAAACAGTTTCTGCTACATTTGTGAAAAATATATTACAGTCTCCCGAAGGAAAAAACATCACACACAAGGTAAAGGAAGCTTACTACCATTCTTTTGGGTGTAGAATTGGTTACCAACAAAAACATTGGGCTCCACGTGTGTGTTCGGCAGTTTGCACATCTAGATTGACATTGAGGCTGAATAAGAAGAGAGCAAGTATGCCATTGGCATTTCCCATGACATAGCGTGAGCCCAAAGAAAATCTAACTGAGTGTTATTTCTGAATTACTAATGTTTCTGGATATTCAGGCAAAATTAAACAAAACATTGAATATCCAGATATTGCATCTTCAGTAAAACCAGTACCTCATGGGGATGGTCTTACAGTGCCACATCCACCAGTGAATTAGGAAACAAAAGAGTTATCCTGCGGAGAAGACAATGAATAATTTTCATCCTCTTCATCTAGTAATTCAATTCCTGTGGCACCTCAACATAAACTACCTCATCTGATCATACAAGAAGAACTAAATGATCTGATTCGTGACTTGTCTCTTTCAAATCAGCATGGGGAACTTCTTGGCTCTCGTGTTTTCAGTAATGGAATTTATTAGCTCTAGGAACAAGAGCTTTAATTTACCGAAATCGTCATCAAAGTCTTACTTCTCACTACAGCATGCAAGATACTTTGTGTTTCCTTACAAATGTTGATGCACCAATGGAAGAATTAGGTATTGGACATCACCCTCAAGAATGAAGACATTTTATCGATTCATCTAAAGTTAATCTGAAAGCTGTACTTTTGTACAATGGGAACACTAAGCCATCGATTCCTGTTACTCATGCTGTGAACATGAAATAAACTTATCAAAGCATGCAGATTATGCTTGAGGCCATCAAATATGATCACCACAGGTGGAACATATGTGGTTATCTAGAAGTTATTGCATTCCTGCTAGGCCTGCAGAGTGGGTATACCAAACATTGTTGCTTTTTGTACCTTTGGGACAGCTGAGATGATAAAAATCATTTCAAAAAGAAGGAACGGCCAGTGAGAGGGAATTGCATGTCAGAGAAACAGAATATTGAGTATCAACCTTGGTAATGGTTCCAGATATCTGTCTGACAAGTTTTCAAAAATCAGTGAAGCAAAAATTGAAAGATGATATCTTTATTAGGCCACAGATTCGGGAAATGCTGGTGGATAATGATTTTGAAACAATGCTGAGTGAGAAAGAACTTGCTGCCTGGAAATCATTCAAACTGATTGTCAAAATTTCCTTAGGAAGTCACAGAGATGAAAACTATGCTGTGATGATTGATGAAGTGCTCGAGAACTACAGGAAAATGGGGGTCTAGGATGTCACTAAAGATGCACTTTTTACACTCCCACATAGACTTCTTTCTAAGATATTTCTACAATGGAACAGCGATATCAAGGACGATGGAATCTTGCGATGATGGGAAATTACTGTTGGTTCTTACATCGTGAAATTGAGAAAATATACAAAAGGTGCAACAAGTCAAGAAGATATTTTGTAACAACAAATAAAAAATAGTACCATGATGAAGGTTCTGAATTTTCAGTATATAATCTTATTATACTCATTGTTTCTTTAAACTGCTCTTGCTATTATGTATTGTTTGAACATTCTTAAATGCAATTTTCAATAAATAAATAAAGTTATTAAAGAAAAAGTTGTTATTTTCACGATATATAAGAAATTTTTAATAAATCTGTCATAACTCGAAAACTAGAGGTGATCGATAATTTTCAACACAATTTTTAGAATCTGTATCGTCAAATAAATAAAAAACAGTTTCATGTTTTCTAGTAGCAGAGAAAATGTTGTTCTTGACCGGTATAATATGATTTATATCTCAAAAAATTAGTTATTTCGATATGATTTTCGTTTTTCCGTGGATTTTACAAATGAAATAATATTTTACACAGTGTACACGTTCTGTGAGTATAACAAGAGTTTCCGTATAATGGACTTAAAACTTTTATTTATTTATTTTGTATTAATTTTCAAAGTTCTAGTCAGCTGTATGATATATAAACCTCATGTAACGTTTCCTAAGCTGAATTTCTACACAACATCATGCGTTTTTAGCCGCGGCATAGCAGCTCACAGAATGACTCTAAGTTTTTCAAGTACAAACTTTTAGCTCATAGCTCCGTCATCTCTTGACCGATTTGAAATAATTATAGTTTTGGACTCAGGATGTCAAACCCTTTCAATTCATATATTTGACCACGTTCAAGGTCTTATAGATTAATTTACTCTAACCCTGCCTTAAAGAATTTCAGTTTGAGGGTAGGCTGGTAGAGATCCTGATGAGTAATAAAGTCGAATCAGGTATACGCGCGCCCCACGCTTGGTATTGCTGGCGCATAAAAATATAGCTAATAAAAAGGAAAGAAAAAAAAAGATCTCACACCTTAATTTACCATAATCCTGCCTAAAAGAATTTCAAGTGGCGCGGCTATTGAGGATTCCCTCTTGTTTTACTATATAGGAATTTTGTTTTTTGCCTTCTCTATCCCTATTTTTTGTAATTTGTACTAAAACGATTAAATGTGCAGTATTATCTTCAATAATGTTAGAAAATTGTTTTTTCCACGCATGGAAATTCTAAAATTTATTTTTGAGACGATTTGTGTTCAGAGAAATGTTCACATGCATTTTTCTGTATACGTATGCCAGTTTCCTCATCTTTCTTCTGTTTTGGTTGTTTGTTTGTTTGCTTAATACATGATTAAATAACGCTCTCCAACGTTCTGAAACATTGGAACGTCGAATAATGGCCTTTTGGGAAATACTTAATGTGTGTAGAATTGTGTGAAACTGACAATGAAGGGTTTAGTGTGTCGTATACCATAACGTTATAATCGGTTTATAAACAATCATTCATTTACGTTTTTAAAGTATTGTTTTATTATTTCAAACCAGCGTCGAATAATTTAAAATTACAGCGATTTCGAAGGTATTTGTATATTTCATATGAATAATTAATATTCTTTTTCTGAATAAGCTTTGTTTTTCTAAGAGTGCGTAAATTGCTAATTTAAAACAAAACACGAATACAGACTAAATTGCTCCCCAGTGGCTCAGCGTTAAGCCTGATGTCTTATAACGCTCAAAATCGGGTTTAGATACCCGTAGTGCATATGGCACAAGTTGTCCATTGTGTATCTTTGTTCTTAAGAACAAACAAACTAAATTAATTTATTAGATACAAATTTTTAACTTAAATATTATTCAACCATTATTTAGTAGTAATGTTACACAGTAACATTCATGTATGGTAGATAGATAGATATTAGAATACCCCCCCCAGTGGCACAGCGGTATGTCTGCGGACTTACAACGCTAGAATCTGGGTTTCGATATCCGTGGTGGGAAGAGCACAGATAGCCCATTGTGTAGCTTTGTGCTTAATTACAAACAATACTAGAATAGACAATT
>NW_013665691.1:795526-816705 GCF_000517525.1 Limulus polyphemus
AGAATAGAAAATTATTTTGCTTTTGATAATATTCTTCAATTTTAGAGTGAAAATTGAATTATCTGGGATGGTTTGTTTGTAATTATGCACAAAGCTACACAATGGACTATCTTTGCTCTGCCCACCATGGGTATCGAAAGCCCCTTTCTCGCGTTGTAAGTCTGCAGACATACCGCTGTGCTACTGGTGGGCATCTGGAATGGCTAGTAATTTAGTAAAAAAGACAAAGACTTGCATATATACTTGGAGATTAGTGTTCATTGTTTAATACTGAAGGTACGTGTATGTTAATTAGCATTTCGTTTCATTCTCTCATTTTTTTTATAAAATCAGACGACAGATGGCAGCAAAATTAAAACAAGCGCTCGAGTAGTTTGTAAAATGCTAGTCGATGTGTACCTAAAATTTAAGATATATCGCACACATTTGGGAATATCAAATTTGGTTACTAAATTATGTTCAAGATAGTTCCCTTTCTTCTATACTCTTAAAAGTAGCACAATATTTTATGTGGTTAGAAATATTATCTGTTAATTATTCTTCTTGCTCTTTTGAATCACAAATTGCTATTACATTTCACGTAATCTTGGAAAAAAAATACTTTTCCAGGACCCCACAGCGAAATTTAATAGTTTTCTTCAATTATTGCCAATTCTCTAGAGAAAGCAAGTATTAAAGTGCAAATTACTTTAGAAACGATAATTAGACAAACAAATTGTTTCTTCGTGTCAGTTGTCCTCTTTAAAGGCAAACTGCAAAGTTTTACAGTACAAATGGCTTCATGGGTCTTGGTTTCTATAGTAACGGTCTACTCATTCTCTAAGAATCCCTCGTTATCACGCCATACACGTACGTTCGTGTCTCGGGGATACTAATGAGGCCTCCAAAGTGGCAATCAGATATCCATCATAGCGCTGGACAGTGGTATACTTGCACGCCCATTAATTCAATCACCTTCACTTTTCCTTTTTTATTTTTTTAATCCTTCTCAATTCCGCTACGAAGAGTCTCGTTATCCTAATGTCTTTGAAAAGACTTTTCGTGTAAAGAAAATTAATATCAATGAATCTCTTGTGCTTATTTGTCCTACTCGGTGAATGGTATCAGATTTTATTTTTACCATGATGTAAATAACTTCATATAGAATGTACTGTAAAACATCTGCCTTATCATTTTAGTCACTGCTATATACATATATATCACTTCCAATAGAACATCCAAAATATTTGCTGTTTACTTTTACTACCCTCTCTGAGATGTGAAACTTATGACATTAGACCTAAGAAGTTAACCCTTGACCACGTTTATTTCAAAACATTTATGCTAATTGTTTGGTTCATTAAACTTAACTCGTGTCACAAGGATGTGCGTTTTTATTTTAATCTCTTCTCAGTTGTTCAGTGTTTGTTGTGATCTGAAACATAATGTATCTTACGAAATATAATCATATACTTTGATATTCTGTTATGACATAATTTGTACTAAAAACGTTGTATGAGAAACCAAGTGTATACTGGTAGCAAGCTCTCATAATTATGTACCACACTATACGTATAATTTCAATTGGCACATGCTTTCAGTTTTCTTTATACAATATGTTCTATAAAACGGAATAGTATGGCACACCTAAAGCTCTTAAACACACAACATCAGGAACGCAACAGTTTCTAAAACAACCACACATATCCAAAACGATGATTGCGGTCAGGAAACTTTTTTTTCAGTCTTAATTTAGATAAATTAGAATAATTCAATGGGCTATAGACTGTATCTGCTAAATATGATTATTGGTTTTGGGGTTCATTAAAAACATAATTCGCTTGCCAAATAAATTTGATCCTATTTCAGTCTTTTGGTGTGTTTTCATGTGATCGATCAAAACTATAGTGTTTCTCCTGGTTTATTGATTTCTAGGTCTTCGACTTTTCACTTAAAAGAAAGAGAAGATTATACCGTTCTGTAAACCCACTCAAATTTTGACAGCAATGAAATCCAGTATCTTTCTCACTGTGGTGTTATTTTTACTTTAAGATTGATCTCTTTCGGGACATCATTCGTCCAGAATTATAGTAATATTCAACGATCGATTGCGATTGCTGGCTGATTTATCCTTTCCTGTATTGCGTTATTACTAAAAGTAGTCAGCCACACCATACTGTTTTTCTTTAACGTATATACTCCTCTTCGTTCACTTTACGTTTTCAGTTATATGCCAAAGCTTATTCCTTGATTTCTTATCTTCATCACACATCTTGAAACTTAACAAATCAGGTATACCTCTACACCTCTACAAACTGCACCCTAACATATCAGGTATACTCCATACCTCCATAACGTGCACCCTAATATATCAGATGTACTCCATTCCTTCGCAACTTGCGCCCTAACATATCAGGTATATTACACACCTTTACGATTTCTCCTTATTATATTAGATAATAACCCCTAACACCTTAGCAATGTGTGTGTGTCCTACATAACTTGCACCCTAACATATCAAGCATACTACACACCTCTACAACTTACACTCTAATAAGTAAGCTATACTTTATACCTCTACCACTTTAAACCTTCGCAAGCAAAACCCTATCATATGAGATATAATCCACACTTGCACCCTAAAATATCAGGTACACTTCACAACTTGTATCCTAACATATCAGATATACTTTACACCTCTACAGCTTGCGCCCTAATATATCAGATATATTCTACACTTTCATGCATGCACTCTAACAACTCAGATAAACTCTACTTCTCCACAAGGTGCATCCTGAAATATCATATTTACTGCACATCTCTACAACTTGCACCTTAACGTAACTTTACACCTTACACAATGACATATCAAACATACACTAACACTTATAAACTGCGCTTAACATGTCAACTATAGTCCGCACCTCCAAAGCTTGTACAATATATTGGGTATAATCCACAAATTGTGCCCTAAAATATCAAATGTACTCCACACCTCTACAGCTTGCACCCTAACGTATCAGGTAAAGTCCATACCTCCACAAAATGTATACCCTATAATATCAGATGTACTCCACGCCTCCACAGCTTGCACCCTAACGTATCAGGTAAAGTCCATACCTCCACAATGTGTATACCCTAAAATATCAAATGTACTCCACACCTCCACAGCTTGCACCCTAACGTATGAACATCTTGCAGACCTCAATTCCAGACCCACTGACAAGTTAGATATGCTGTGTAAGCTGTGGAGGTGTGGAGTACATTTGATATTTTAGGGTATACACATTGTGGAGGTATGGACTTTACCTGATACGTTAGAGTGAAAGCTGTGGAGGTGTGGAGTACATTTGATATTTTAGGGTATACACATTGTGGAGGTATGGACTTTACCTGATACGTTAGGGTGCAAGCTGTGGAGGTGTGGAGTACATCTGATATTTTAGGGTATACACATTGTGGAGGTATGGACTTTACCTGTCAAGAGGGCCTCAGCACATGTAGAAATATTATCTTTAAATCTTCCGGATAGAGCATTATCTTTCAAGCGAACATTTGTTTATTGTAATAAACATGACGACACAACGTTGTTTATGTTTCAGATTTGTTTGTCAAAGAACAAATTACAATGAAAATAAAGTACCTCAGAGTAGCTTTTGGTTAAAATTTCTGCTATTATATCATTTGGGAGAAAGAGGCTCAGCAACTTACACTTGGCTAAAACACTTGGGCACCCCTGAGTTATGCCATATGTACTTAATAAACTATGCTTTATATCTCACCTTTTTGGTGTGTTATATTCCACCACTTTTACCACATCTTGTCAGCTATGCTTAGAAAACTTACAGCCCAATTCCTCAAAAAACGTTGTTGCTCTCAATACTCATTATGTAATGTGATGGTTAAGGTCAACTCAAAAACTTTAAATTATAACCACAAAAGCTGAAAACGTATTTTTTGAATCTATAGACGACTGTTTTCATATCGTGCAATTAATTTTTAACAAGTTAGTCTGGCCGAATGATTTGCATTTAAATTGAACTAGCTTATCGAAAAAAAAGACAAACTTAAAAAGTTTCTGAAATTTAAGCTGTATAATTAAAATATTTTTCATAGCCAAGCCTAGCTCCGTTTGAAATTTTTATCAATTCACTGAAGTTTAAACATAAAAAATGGGTGTTTTTAGTTTTAAAGTTTTAAACTTTTAGTAACACGCCTTTATATCTTAACTGAAAAACAACGAAAAAAAAACGTTTCATTTTCTGGTTGCTTTAACATAAAATGATTGTTTGGAAAAGCAAGTTAAAAGTTTGGAAAATGAAAATAAATTACTGCAGTAAAAACAAACGCCCACTAGCATACTAAGAGCAAAGGCATCAAAGCGTGTTTATATTTTCAGCTCAGGAAGACATTAAGTGATTAGAACGACACCTGTGGTCTGGAGTATAAAATCGTTGGTGTTAGAGGCGGTATTTTAGGTTTAGAAAGCGATATGTTTCATCACTTCTCGTGTTACATTTTTTTTGTTTTTGTTTTTTTCTCCTGGATGAAGATTAAGAAGGCTGCACTTTGTTACCTCGTACGTTTTTACCGTCCTCTCCAAAAATAGCAGATGTAATTACACCGTAGACTAACATGACGTGCAGGGTAAATCTGCTGGTATGTTCACATGGTGGTTCTGCTTAAGAACGGGGGGGCGGGAGTACACCATTACGTCTAGAGTGGGATATTTACAAAAACTTCAGAAACAAAATTGTTTAATGGAACTTTGAAAGTGGCTAAGAAATTTGCATAAGAATTTTTTAATAAAAAAACCTTGATACATAAGTTGAACGTGTTTTCATGATTATAATTATTTCTTAGGAATTATAATTTTTTATCAGAATGTAATGGAAATTCAAGCTGTTTTTAATTGGTCCTTGCCAGAAGAGTAGAAGCACATATATATATAATACATAATATGTCATACCTCGTAAAGCCTATTATCAACCTATCCATCTATCTATCTATCATCTTTTCTTCAAGTATAAAATATATGAATAGCATTATGGTTTTTTAAGTATATTAAGTGAGTAAAAAAGCAAGTTTTGCTTAACTATTATATTTTCCGTGTTTACTGTGTCATCGTTGAGTTTAATGCTACCATTCAAACTTGCAGTGAATTTGTCGTTGTCTAGTTGTTGTTGATGGTTATTAGTGTCCTCTATAGATCACAAAGTAATTTCGTATTAATTATAATATATGGGGATCTGAACTCTGGGGAAGTAGAAAGTGTATTAAACCAAAACTACCAGTAATAGCTAATCAGGATTTAGCAAATCAAACTTTAATTTGTATTTCATTCCAAAATTAGTTGCCCTTCAAAACATTAAGTATATAAAAAAAAAACATTGCTTAAACTAATACATTTTAAATGTGTTTTTAGTACATCTGAAAGGTAATCATTTTATATTGTGATAAAAGGTTAATCTATAAGCAATTGTATGCAATCTTCCCTTTTGTTAACATAGAAAACGTTTTTTGTCTAACAACTACTACCATCTTTGATTCCAATGAAACCGTTATGCCTGTTTATTAGAGATTTATTTATTTTCTATTTTTTTTAGGCCAAAGGTATTTTACTTTGAATTGAATATATGTTTATCCATAACAACTAGAGCAGTTGAATCAGAAGACGAAACAACTTCGACATTCTTAGAAGAAGAGATTCGGCGTTTTGCTCAAAACAAACCAAATTATAAATAAGTATAAATAAGTAAAAACCCTCCAATAATGTATGTATGAAGTAAAAACCTTGAAACAAAAAATGAGAAACGATAAAGCCCTTAAAGCAATATATGTATCGATTACGACCATTAAAACAATATATGAGTCACGTAAAACCCTTAACAAAACACTTATACCAAGTAAAAACTCTTAAAAGAACGTGAGAACCAACAAAAGCTCTAACGAACACATGAACCTAGTAAAACCTTGCAATACGGCACGCGAAGTACTCCCAAAGTAACATGCGAGAAAATAAATCCATTAAAAACATATGAACCAAGTTACATCCGTAAGAAGAACTGAACTAACTTCAATCTGTAAAACATGAGAACCAAGTTACATCCGTAAGAAGAACTGAACTAACTTCAATCTGTAAAACATGAGAACCAAGTTACATCCGTAAGAAGAACTGAACTAACTTCAATCTGTAAAACATGAGAACCAAGTTACATCCGTAAGAAGAACTGAAATAACTTCAATCTGTAAAACATGAGAACCAAGTTACATCCGTAAGAAGAACTGAAATAACTTCAATCTGTAAAACATGAGAACCAAGTTACATCCGTAAGAAGAACTGAACTAACTTCAATCTGTAAAACATGAGAACCAAACGTGACCCGTAATACAACACGTGAGCCAGGTAAACTCAGTGAAACAATATGTGAACCAACTTAAACGTGCAATTAATAAAAAACTAATAATCAAAAGTAATTTAATCTTAATCACAACTAAAGTGTAACTTATAAGTTGAGGAAACTAATTCTGTATCACAAGATCACTAGAAGTAAGTAAGGTCATAAATAAACACACAAGAAATTTAAACCTGTAATGATTAAAATGCATTCAATCATTATTAGGATACTCGCGCTTTTACTGATAATTTTATTCGTAATCCAGCTTAGAAGATATAAGTTAGTCTGTACAGAGCTAACAATGCAAAATAATCTTCGAAAATTTAACAATAACAAATAATTCTAATAATATTCAAAGTTATTTTGAATATTGTAGCCAATAATATTAATGTAAGTAACTTTAGAGAAAAATGGGTTATATCATTATTTACATCATTACAACACGAAACTTGAACATACTCATAAGGTTCATGTACAGTTCGCATCCAACAACAAAAACTGATGAGAGGCAAAATAAAGGCTAAAGCCTGTAAACCTCTGTGTAAAACACAAGAACCAAATAAAGTCAGTTCTACAACAATGTCTTTCATAGGATGATTTAGTGACACCGAAGAGGAATGATTTATGACAATGTGTGTAACTAGGGCAACAGTAATTTAGATACAGTCCATAGCCAGCTCTCTATTGTTAAACCTCTAAGCGTGCTCACACGCACTTATAATCGAAAAGTTAAAAATTCTTTGTGATCTTGAAAAGAGATGCATTATATACTTCTTATACAACATTTAGTAAAGTTCGAGAAAACCCGTATAAACCAAGTAAAACCCGCAAATTTTCGTATATATTTCGCAAAGTTCGTAAAAACATGTGTAAACGAAGCAAATCCGGTAAATTAACGTGTATATTTAGTAAAGTTCGTGAAAATCCGAGAATTCGAGTAAACCAAGTAGTCTGTAAATTACCATGTTTACATAGTAACGTTTGAAAAAATTCGTGTAAGCTCACTTCATATAATGTAAATTAAGTGAAGTCCATAAAAAACCTTTAACCAAGCAAAACCCGTGAAGCAATATGTAAATTACGTGCGAAATTAAACGAAGTAAATTCTATGTAACCCCCATGTAAGCCTAAAATAACTGTAAAATATTGTCGTATGATACAAATAAAGCAAATGACGTTAGCCTTTCATCTTTTAAACTATGAATTAATATGTTTCAAGCTATAGTAAGAAAGTTCAGTGATAATGTATAGTTATAGAAACCTCAGTCAGAATCGTATATTTTACAGATAGTACCAATTTTCTAAAGATAATCGATATATATATATATATTCGTGTGTGTTGTTCTAACTTTAAACTTATTTGCCCAATAATTGTCACGTAGATCTCTGAACCTCTTATTCTCGAGCCAAACGATGACGTAGACAGACTGCGTTGAACGAAGTATTCTCGAACAAGATTATGACGAAGACAGTCTTCACTGAATTCTTTATTCTCTAAACTGTTGACACAAACATACTGTTTTGGTTGTTTATTTATTTGTTTGTTTAGTTTTAAGCACAAAGTCTTAAAAAGGACTATTTGCGCCGTGACTACAACTGGGATTGAATCCCGCAGTTCAGCGCTATAAGCCCTCGGGCTTACAGCTGAACTACCTGGGGAATGATAGACTGCAGTGAGCATCTTTTTCTCGAATCAGTTGTGACGTAGACTGTACTGAACGCCTTATTCTCGAATCAACTGATGACATATATTGTACTGAACGCTTTATTCTCGAATCAACTGATGACGTAGCCAGACTTCTGAGCTTCTTATTCTCGAATCGACTAATGAAATGAACAGACTACACTGAACGTCTTATTCTCGAAGCAGACAAACTACAGTAAGTGTCTTATTCTCGAACCAACTGATGACGTAATCAGACAGTAGTGGAGAAACAAATCGATTGAACACTGAAAAGTTCTAATCAAAATATGTATAACATTTTTGTCATATTTCGTGTTGCAAGCTTATTTGTTTACGATAATACTTGTTTTTGTATAAAATAAAAAACATCGTGCTAATTTACTGTAAATCCTAAGGATGTGATAACATTATCGAAAATTGATGAAATTGTATTGCTTTATACATACTTATATATATCTACTGTTTGAAACTTATAGCACGTGTTTCCAATGTTAGTCCAATAAAAGCACATTTTATAGAATTCTCAGAGCAGAGGCCACCAACTTTAACTAGTCCGCAGAACTCACCCGCCGCCATCAAACACTATCAAGGGTCACAAGATTTCCTCCACCAGTCATAAACCAAAAACGATACGGCAGTAACAGACTACTACCTTTTCCTTACTTAAGGTGTACAAAAAAATTAATAATCAAGTTTTATATTTTAATTTGCCAGCGTTAATACATCCAGACCTAACCTGCTATCATCACTTACAGACACCATTAGCTCTTGCAAACTACTTGTGATACTGTGATAGCCCCAAGTGGCTTAGCTGTAAGTCTGAGTGCTCACACCGCTAGAAACCGGGTTTCGATACTCTTGGTGGGCTTAACAACAAACAAACAAGTGTTGTTGTGATAAGTTTGTTTTTTTTTAGGATGCAGAGGTAGGCGCAGATTGCCCACCATTGGCTTAGAGTTTTCAGTTCCGTGCTAGGTTTATCACAGTATTTTTGTTTTGCTTATAACGTAAAAGCTCACTTTGTTTACATATACCAACCTCATTACTTGAAGAGAGGCAAACAACATCCAGAAAGGACGAATCACGAAAGATCTATGTTTCACACGTGTAGAATTCATTTCTAAATCAAATTTATTCTATTTCAAAACGCACAGTCTACGTTTACTTTTCCACGAAGTAAGTTGGTGGTATTTTTCCTTCGAAATACTAACTATTTCAAGAGTTTCTATGTGTGTTTGGTTTTTACCGTTTACAGAATTATTCAATAAACAGTGTTTTGAAAAAAAAACAGTTTCATGTTCAATGCTGTGGTGGTCTATCATATTTTATCACGACATCGATTGGGTAGACATCTACTAGTCAGAAGTAGCTTTTAATGTGTTTCAGGATCACATACTGCTATACAAGTAAGTATCTTTTTAAGTTTATAACTACAGACGCTGAAACTAAAAAAGCCATAAATCGAAATTTATTAATAGGGTCTTTTTACCAACGTAACTTTTTGTCTTCGATTGAAGAGCCCACAAATAATTTCGGTGGTCTATTCCCACAAGTTTTTTTTTTTAATAACTACTATTAAGTCATTGCTTGCAAATGATAATAGCAATTTTATGTTTGAAACTATTATCATATCAGAATCTGAATTTAATGTCATGGTTTTGATAACTGTCTTAAAACAAAAATTTTTTATTATTTTCCGCAAGTTTACTCTACACTCTAAATATTTCTGTCCAAAACCTTTACATGTGGCTTTTCTTAATATGCCATTTAGTTATGAAGTGAAACTCTTTTAAAGTATTCTGCAATTCTCGGAATATAAGAAAAAGATACTGATAAGAAGAACTTTCACACATAAACATTCAGGAAATTTGATGAAGAATCATTTTATGAACCAAGTTTATATTAGAACGTTTAACATGTGAAGTAGAACAGTTCCACTTACCATTTTATTGTTATCTTACATGCTTTTTGTTTACGCTTTTAGATGAACCGTCCAATCCAAGTAAAGCCTGCCGATAGTGAAAACAGAGGAGGTAAGTAATAATATATCTTTGTCTTACTATTGTGTTAACTAACTAACATTCTGATTGTAATATTTGGTCTTGTTTAATATAAAATTATTATTAGCTGAATTCAGAGGTTTGGAACTATTTTTCTTGAGGTTATTAAGAAACCCAAGTTCAGGGTACACTCCTTCCTCATACATCATTCTATGATAAGTAAGGAATTGAGGATTTTCTGCAAATGATCTTCGCCTCGCTCATTTATATAACGATTAGTACCGAAAAATAAGGGTTTCTATAAGTAATTAAGGTAGGGGTTTTCTTAGGATAGTCAACCAAACCTAGTCACACAAATCAGAAGTTTTCTAGGTACAATCTTTTTAATAAATCATCCTAAAGTAATATCAACGAAATTTCTGGCTACAGTCGTTTCAGTAAATTATCCTATGGTAGTCACTCAAGTATGGAGTTTTCTGAGTAAGTTGTCTTGGTAATTCCTCCTATTGTAATCGCACTAATTACAAGTTCTCTGAGTACATTCGTTCTGATAAATCACTCTATATAAATCAGCATATTTCGAGTTTAAACAACATAGTCATGTAGAATTATACACGGACTGTTCGTTACATTAAAATACTTTTATTTGCGAGCTTTCAGCCCTCTCACTGGATCCTTTATCGAGAAACAAGTATAATACTAATATTTTGTTCATTGGTCGTTTCCGACCTTTCGTCAATATCTGTATAGCCTAATTGTTAGTCAAAGTAAAAACCAAAGAATGCGACATTGCGAAAAGGGGAGACTTTAATATTATCCATGGAAGCAAAATAAACTCGCACAGTAAAACATTTAGGATAGCAACGAAACCATTCCCCAAACGAATCCGGAGAAAGACCCCTCATCCGCAAAATGAAGATTATTGTTACGATAGAGAATCCTCTAACCATAACAGGGTTTGCGATGAAGTTTGTACCATTAAAAAGATAATAAACACGGATTAGAAGTTGACTAAGGCTTATAATCCAAAGCTCACAAGTTTTCATCCATATCACCAAATCAATGGCTGATTTAGGGTTTAGTGAGAAACATGGTTGAAGAAACAGGAATCTTAGTAATTTCATTTAACCATATTGCCTATCAAGCCCCCTCATGCTGCTCCAATAGGCTTTTGTGTTTTTGGTATAAATGTAGGCCTGGAAGCTGAGGTTTAAGTGCTGTAGTGGGTCTGTGGAAAGTATGCTAAGATGTGTGGTTTAAGATTGACCTTGTCATATTTCGCAGTAACTTGTTAAAATGGAAACTGCGGTAGTGAGTAGTATTGTGTAATTATGGGTATTATAATGAGCACGATCAACGACCGAGGCCTGAAGTATCATTTTTATAAGTTCGATTAATCCTTAGTATTCTTATAATTTGATATTTAGTATAAATATTGGCGCTATATCTTCACAACTCGAAATTCATCTCAATCTTTGTAGTTTGTCCATACAACTCTACATCATTTTCAGCATTTATTAAGTAAATTTACTATTTGAGATATGTCTCAATTTCTGCATTTTATTTTTACAGCTCTTTGTATATTTGGTATCATATATGTTATGCACATTAATGTGAATATCCACTAGTTTATATTTACAGTTTTACGCGTATACCTAGTTTGCTGTTTACAGTTACATTTTTACGTGTATACTAACTTCTAGTGTTCAGTATATAAAACTTAGAAGTAATTTAATGCTTGAAGAATCAGGTCAGGTAAGATAAAATTAATTAAAAAGATTGTGTAAATAATCAAAAAGACATAACAAAAAATTGACAAATATCATCCTGTCCAACCGTTGTGTATAACGTTTGTTTTTGTTATTTATTCAAGTTTTAGCCGTCTTAAACTAATTAAACTTCGTGGTCATTATTACATGTGCACAATATGTACTATTTTGTTTCCTTGCTAAAGGGGGATGCATGTTAACAGGTAGACACGTTTAGAATAAAGATAACCAGTTCCATACAGCCAAGGAGTACAGTTTTAACACGAACACTAATTTCTAAACCACATTACACTACATCGCTTTTCTCTTAAATTAGCAACCTTTTTTATTTCTGTCTCTTTGAACAATATGAGTTTGATGGTATAAATAAAATGCGTGTCTATGTGCAGAATACTACGAAAATACATTAACACTATCCAGAACGAATAGTGTTGAGTGGTTTCATTTAGTGATAGGCTTCATGTGCTAATTGAGAATGACGGAAAGTATATTGAGCAATTTATTTGACAGTTTCTAAAACACCCTGTACCATATCCAAACTTTCCTGGATACACATTATGATTCTCGCTGTTCCTTCGATGGGATTTGGTTTCCCCATGACAAGTAGTTTTTAAGATATAATAATTTTAAATATGTGGTGTTATGTATTATAATTTCAAATAGTCTGAAATTGAGTTAATGATACTTTAAACTTAGAGAATAGGCTGGAGTTTCGCAATACATATTTAATAGTATAAGCTATGTATGTTTCTAAATATAAGCTTAATCTAAACAAACGTTGATATTAAAATAAATATATAATAACAAATTCGTTACAGTGATTTTTCCTTAAAACTTATCTGCATTGTATACATATTAAGAATAGATCATTCTCAGATTATGTTCGACCTTAAACAAAATGAAAGCATTTAAGGAACAGTCTCAGTTGGCCTACAATTTCTTTGTCAAAGTTCACTTGTATAGCAGAGACGGCTGATATGGGTATTGAAAACTTTTAGTTAAAACGCGAAACAAGTAACAACGTTTCGACCTGCTTAGTTGTTACTTGCTTTGTGTTTTAAATAAAAGTTTTTAATACACATATCAGCCGTCTTTACTACATATTTACTTCAAGTGGGTTCCTCGATATCATGAAAGTACATTTGTATTGATTGTTAGGAGTGTTATATCATGTCTAATTTATATCTGTTAAAATATTAAAGCGTGGCTAAATTGTGGTTAAGATTGTTGTTTCATCTTATTTTATAAGGCATAAATACCCTATGATGCTACTTTTTACAATCACTCAATCTTTCAAACCATCTAACCCGTATCTTGCATTTTTAATTACTTCTTTATTTTTATCAAACTGTTCTTTCAGCCCGAGTTCTTCAATTAGAACTATTAATTTAATATATATTATACATTTTGTGTCCATGAAGTTTGGTTTCCTCCTTGTTTCAGTTAGATGTGAACATGGTTCTTTTCTCATCCAATCAGATTTCCGTTTCACTTTTACCACGTTCAAATTTTAATATGTTTTATCAAGTTAGGCGTCCCTCTGCTTCCATTAAGCTAAATTCGACTTTATTCTTTTGATATGATTCTGCCCTATTCCTTTATATTTGGGATTCGGTCCTACTTTAACGATATTAAATTTCTGGTCGATTTCCATCATACTGAATTTCTTGTCTGTTATCATCAAGTTAAATGCTTTGTCTATTTAAATAAACTTTAATTACTAGTCTGTTTTCATCAAATTAAATTTCTGGTTTCTTTTAATCTTGATGCTGTTCTTGTGTGTTTTGATAAATTTTCCTCTCCTATTAAGTTTTCATCTGATTGTATTTTTGATCTCTTTAAATGAAATTGTTTTTCTGCTCTACTTGCATTCGTGATCTCTTTCAATCAGTCAGGTTACCTTAACTTTCATTTCTAGTGCATTTTTATCAAGTTTCATTAATTTCCATTTATAGTATGTCTTATCAGTTTTCGCCCCCCCCCCCCCGCCAGTGGCACAGTGGTAAGTCTGCAGACTTACAACGCTAGAATCCGGGTTTTGATATCCGTGGTGGGCAGAGCACAGCTAGCAAACAATTACCAGTTTTCATTTCTTGTATATTTTTCATCAATCGCATTTCCGATCTGTTTTGTCAAAACATATTTGGTCTACTTATATCAAGTTCCATCTCTGGTCTGTTTTTCGTCCAATTATCTGGTCTGTTTTCGTCCACTTATATATTTGGTCTGATGTCAAGATACAAGTCTGGCTTGTTTATGCACTGTTACGTGCCTAGTCTGTTTTAACAAGTTTGTATTTTGTTTTTGTCAAAATGTATTTCAGATCTTGTTGGTTTTCTGCAAGCCACCTTTCTGCATGGTGTGTTTTCGTTGAGCTACATTTTTATCTATAATTGTCAAGTTACGTATATTGCCTGTTTATCAATCTATACTTAATATTCTGTTTACAACAGTTGTACCTTAACCTAGTCTTTATTTCTTTAGTCTTTAACGTTTTTGTATATTAATTGCAATAGATGTTCTCCCATTTTATTAATTCCATATTTTTCCCATTTCACCAAGTATAAATTTCACATTAACTTTACCTAGAAAATATTTTTCAATCGTTCCGAAATCAATTTGAATTTTTCCAGTAGTTTCTCTTCTTTTTTTACCTTTTCTATATAAAGTTAACCTTCAATCTTTTCTCGATTTAATATTCTCGATCTATCTTCCACGGTTTCAGGGGTAACAAGTTCTGTCAATTAAATGTCACTATTCATAATTGTGAATGTCTTCTTCTGTCTAAAGCGAACTTAACTTAGCTATCAAACTCGTACTGCAAACTCTCAAAAACTTAGTTATGCAACGATATTGTATATGGCTGTCGTTGTTTTCACTTATAAAAAGCGACCTAATGCATGCATTTTCATTCGTAGTAAATAACGTGCAAGCTGAACTTACGGATACGACAGTTCATCTTGCATTAATTTCCAAAATGCCCTCTAATGTAAGACATTTCCCAAGAGAATGTAATCTTGAAAGAGAGGGCGAGAACATGTTATCACGCATACGTGTGTGTGTGTTTGTATGCATATATGTATATATATACTGCCGCAGGTTTTTCCATTAATGATTGAGCTGTATGCACTTTCTTTAGAAAGCCTAGGTATATATTTGTGTAAGGTACGTACCGTGATTTAGCCGGAACTGGTTTGTGTTGGTGACTTTATCTTAGGTACCTTGGGACTTGCACAATAACAGCTTTTAACTATCAGGTGATGCATCAGCCTTATATCAAAACGTTCATGAACGTATATTACGCATGTAGTTTTGTATAATAAGGTAAAAACAGCAAAAACTACGGGGCTGGCTTTGTCATTCTGAGCAAGAAGATGAGCTTAATCTATAATAACATTCAAGTGACGCGATAGTGAATATCATAAAGAAGGAATTCAATATTATGTCCTGAAAACTAAATGTATTGACTACAAAAGCTCTGCCAAAACTGAAAACTGAGAAATTTAAAAATACTGAGTTCTTCCATTACTGTTCTTAAATATTTGTCAACTTATAACAAAATTTGTACTAACATTTTCAACACGAGATCCAGCTTTTTTTACACTGCACAAAATCATTAAACGAAAATCAGAATTTTAACATTATAACAATAACAAGGCAAAAACACTGTCATAAAATAATGTTTAAAATCACTCAATCGATTATTATGCAGATCCGTCATATGATGATCAGTTACGCGATCTGAAATACAAATAATGTCACCAGTCAACATGTAGTATATTAATAAGTCTCACATAATCTTGTCTCAGTTGTCACTTTCAAGTGAATCTGAGAGTTTATAGTGTTCCAAATTTATTTGTGAATCTTGGCTTAACCTTAAAGAAGATATTGGAGTATTTTACTGACGAACGGAAATCATCCAATCACAGCAGGCAGTTGCTCATTGGCTACAATAAAACTGCTGTATTGTTGTCAAACACGAAAACAAGCCAGACAATCAAGCAGGCAGGTAAGTTTTATATCTCGATACTGGTTCGCCGCAATTGTAGTGTAACTGTTTCGAGCCAGAATAGGATGTTCGCAGCAACAAACGTATGTCGTATCGTTGTATAGAATATATATGGTTAGAAATAACCTTCCCAAGACCAACCTGTATGCCAGACACCCGTGAAGTGCATTCCGCTCATAGCGAAGCACATAACAGCTTACGCAGTGCACTAATGCTAAAACACGTTTAATGGACTAAAGTCACACGAAGCAAAATTATTCCTGTCTTGTCATAACTAAATTGACATAAATTCCAATTATGATATAATTTTTGTGCAGTATAGATGATAGTGAATTAGTTTTATTGTAAGTGGGTATTGAGACTAATGCTTTAAGGACACTGAAAAAATATCTGGCAATTAACAATATATGAAAAATAGAAAAATAACAAATAGCAGATAACAACTTGGCCGTGAAATTTGATTACGTATGCTAATTTTCATATCTTAGCCTATCTACCTAGTTACCAACACAACACTTCAGTCATACAGGTTTCGGTCCTTTGAACTTGTATTTAAAGAATATATTCAATTATATTACTTTCGAACTATAGTGAATCTTCACTTATCCCTAGTAACGATTTTTGAGTATAATTGTTTTTATACTGGCTCCTTTAAATATTTCTAAATAATTTTGTTCACTGGATCACAATAACGGTATTTGACGATATTTGCTACTAGAGAGGGTTCAATATGTTTTATTCAAGCAATTTTGGAGCCTCAACACGTCAGATCAAGCTCTATCTGACAACCGTGAACTTTACATTATCCTTGCACAATACTCTGTCGTAAGGCTATCGTATCCAAAGTAAACCACTTCTCCCTCTTACTTTCCATAATTAATATAGTGTACGAAAATAATAGTTTCCTAATGCACACAAATCAATAGGCAGTGCGTTCGACAACTTTACTATTATGTCTTCGTATTGAAGTTTAAGGTATGCAACAGTTGAACGAGAAGTGTAACTGGGAGCCATATCTTGGTGAATCCATACCCCGTTGGCTTCGTTTCCTTAAGGGGATCCTTCTGGGTTATGTTGCTTACTGTTGCCTAATGCACGTAGAAAGGTTTTGCCACTGACTTTTGTGTTCGTGAATTCACATCTGTTACAAGACGCCGCACTTCGCTGGCCACAACAAGGGTGTGACTTGTTGCAGGTCTTTTTCTGGATGGTTCTGTTACCCCAAGTTGATTCATATTTCTTTGCTTTCCGATGCCATTAAGTAAGGGGGATACCTTTATCTTGAAAATTCTAAATCATGTACCTGAACACATCTTTATGGTCTGAATGTATGAATATTTTGCGTAGAAAACCACTATTACAGACCTTTCCCCAAAACGATCAATTTTCACGACATCACACTACCTACGAAACCTGAAATAATGTCAAACTGTAGTTCTGGTACACGCTGTCTCACCGCAACATTATATCCGCCTTGATTGTCACATGGCTTGTTCATTTGCTTATTCAATGTTACTTTAATGTAACGTACTCAACTTTCTATAGTTTCGGAGCTATAGGTGCTCTTTACTGATTCATAGTACATTTCCTAAACTGTAGTTCGTTCTGGTTGGTTCATGCTGAGGTTCATTCAGATAAGTAGTTTTTTCTGTACTTGTTCACAGTAAAATTTCTGTGCTATACTTATTTCTTTATTAGTTTATAGTTAAATGTCTGTGCTATAGTGATTTCTTTATTGGATAATAGTAAAGTTTTTGTTAACTATAGTTGCTTACATGCTAGTTTATAGTAAAGTTTCTAATCTTCTGTTATTCTGTATAGGTTCTTTATAAGGTTCTAAGTTATAATTGCTTTTATATCCTTACTTTTCTAGTAAAGTTGCTTTTGTCTAGTTTATAGTAAAATTGCTAATGTATAAGTTCACAGTAATGTTTCTGAGCAATATTTGCTTCTTTCGGAGTTCGAAGTAAACTTTGTGAGCTTCATTTGCTTCTGTACTTGTTCATATAAAAGTTTCTAATAGAAAATTTACTGAACTGCTTCGTATTAAAGATTCTGAATTATAGTTGCTTCTTTACTAGCTCACAGTAAAATGTCTGATATGTATGTATTTCAATACTGGTTCATGCTAAAATTACTGATATGTAGTAGCTCCGTGCTGGCTTTTACATATTTATATGTATTATATATTAGACGTATCCTTTATTACCCTTCAATTTTATATGGATTTCCTTATATATTATTTGTTTTTATTATGTATAATAAATATTTTAAATTTTGAAATGTCTTTCTAATTGTGGATATTTTATTTGTGACTTACCAGCAGCTTTGAAAATAATTTCTTTGTGTTTTTTTTTTCTTGCAAGTATTTTTTCTGCTATGAAATGGAAATAAATGCAAGTAAATCCAGTCTTTGCCATTTGCTTCCTTAATTTCATTTTGTAGAAAAGCCTATGATCTCAAAGAGAAATACTTGCCTTCGCTTAAAGTAATGAAAGCGACATCTAGGGATATTTATGGCAGATGTTGACTGGTTTATTGCATTTTTATCATCTCGGCAAAACCTGGAAGAAATAAAGTATACTTCTATGTGATCAAAAGCTGCGGGAAAAATACATTTGTTAGAACTAACTATTAAGTAAGGCTCTCGAAACTTTGAGCTTCGTACGTGAGTGAAAGTATTAGACAGAAAACAGCAGAGAAATCAATATTACTTTCCAAAACAAAACTGGCGACATTCGTGGGTCTATGTCAATCATAGTTCTGTATAATTTTATTTGTTACTTTTGAAAATCGTTTTTAAATAGTATATTTAAATAGCCAAAACATAGTTAAAAGAGTGATAGGTGGAACAGCGAACTTAAAATGCAAGTTATCGCAATTTAACCCGTAAAGGCTCCTATTACGTTTGCAAGGTGCACTGCAATCAATTCTTCAAAGAATCTTCTTTATTTGAAGTAATTAATTTTACAAAAAAATTAAGATTAATTTTTTTTTGCTAAAAGATCCTTTAGTTTTATAAAATATTGCACTTTAAATAAGAGTAATTTGGTGCTAAAGCTAAAAAAAGACAAGCTGCTTGCTATTGTCTGACAGTTATTCCGTTAACAATCACATCTTAATGCTTGTCCATAACTCATAAATTATTATACATAAACAGATGGAGATACAGACAAGCAGATATTGTCCCTTATGCGGCAGTGCCCACATCTTTAGAACATAGTTTTCAGTTATGGAAATGCATCTTTTATGGCTATTAGATGCGTACAAGTCAATTTAACGTAATATTCTACGGGTTCATCGTTCACTTCCTGTTACCTAAAAAAAATAAAATGCACTCCACACTTTGAATCCGTTGATACTTTATAAAAGTAACGGGCAAATCTCACTAATCGGTCAGAAAAAAGTAGCCCCAGAGTTGGCGATGAGTGTTGTTAACTAGCTGCCTTCCCTCTGGACTATAACTTTAAAATTAGGGACGGCTATGCCAGGTTTGAAATTAGGGATGGCTATGCCAGGTTTGAAATTAGGAACGGCTATGCCAGGTTTAAAATTAGGGACGGATATGCCAGGTTTAAAATTAGGGATGGTTATGCCAGGTTAAAAATTAGGAACGGCTATGCCAGGTTTGAAATTAGGAATGGTTATGCCAGGTAGCTCGTTGTATAGTCTCGCACGGAAATTATGAAACAAGTAAAACTGAGGATAATCTCCACTTTAATTTTTTCTTCTATTGGTTTCTAATGAAATTAATCAAACAATATGTTTTCAATATCCGAAGACACAGAAACAAAATATTCTGAGTATATTCGAGCGTAATGGAGACAGAATAAAATATGTTCGATTCGATCAGCAGAATGTAGGATAAGTTCAAATGGTGCATTATCAAGTTAAGAACTATAAACATTTCGGAATTTCCTTTTTCTGTCTTCTTCTCCTCTGTATTATCGGGTTTTTTTTTTCCTCTGCAATGCGTGTTTTAACATTGTTAGTCAATAAAGAATCAAAATGGTACAGTTTTAGATATTTACACAAATACTTCTTGCAAAAATCGATAAAAAAATTTAAAAAAAAAGAGTTGTCGAAACACACCAGGTTAGTTTGAATGTTTTTAAATAATGTGGTATGATGTTGTCCCTTTCTTTATTGTTTTATACAATTTTTTAGATATTTTAAAGCCGGATTTCACTTGTATAGTAAGTGCAAATTTCCTGTGTCACTGCTTACAACACATTAGACAGATATTTTCGTCCTTAATTAACATTCTGGGAAAAATATGTTAACTGTGTGTGATCACCTTTTACTGAAATGTATTCTCTCGAACTTCTTTTACCTTTTTTAATAATTATTTCTTTTGAAGTCCAGCTTTAGAGTTTTGAGAGAAATAAATTCTGTTCTTGTCCGGAAAGTCTTTGTCGTGCACACTAACGATGGCATAGTGCCATGAAAGAAACATATAGCCAACTTGCCATCCCAGTGTCAAGCAGTTCTTCTCTCTTGAGACTAAGTCAGTCACAGATTATCTATCTGACCATTACACAAAGAACTATAGGATGCCCCTGTCGCCTAGTAAACTTGATAAAAGCCTTCTCTTCTAAACGTAAAAACTACAATTCCAGCAACGCCCGCGATAAAGGCCTTTTCACCGTCTTGTGTCTACTGAAAACTAACGGCTATCTTTTCTGGTAGATAAAGTTAATAGAAAAAATTCAAATAGAAAGAAGAATTTTACTGGTAAAACATAGAAGAATTTGATTCTGTTTCGAAAATAATGAGAAGTTATCATTATATAGAATAAATCTTTGACAAAAATAAAAACAAGATTCTATAACAAGTAAATAGAAATAACACATGTGTAGATATAAAAATGACTTCCAAACCGAATTATTATCAGCCATAACAAAAGTAAGAGTAAATTGTTTAAAT
Organism: Limulus polyphemus; assembly: GCF_000517525.1. Classification (NCBI taxonomy): domain Eukaryota; kingdom Metazoa; phylum Arthropoda; class Merostomata; order Xiphosura; family Limulidae; genus Limulus; species Limulus polyphemus. The sequence goes on from NW_013665691.1 coordinate 816,292, forward strand.
AGAAATACTTACGTGTAGATTTAAAGACATATAAATGTATATATATATCATGTAATCTGACAGTTTAATATATCCTAGTATAAAGTTTTATATATATCATGTAATCTGACAGTTTAATATATCCTAGTATAAAGTTTTATGTATATCATGTAATTTGACAGTTTAATATATCCTAGTATAAAGTTTTTATATATATCATGTAATTTGACAGTTTAATATATCCTAGTATAAAGTTTTATATATATCATGTAATTTGACAGCTTAATATATCCTAGTATAAAGTTTTATATATATATCATGTAATTTGACAGTTTAATATATCCTAGTATAAAGTTTTATATATATCATGTAATTTGACAGCTTAATATATCCTAGTATAAAGTTTTTCAAAAAAAATTCACTAAAAATGATTGG
>NW_013665691.1:817495-847417 GCF_000517525.1 Limulus polyphemus
CAAAAAAAATCACTAAAAATGATTGGTTCCTTAGTGAAAAATATGCAATAACAGTAACTCATCTTTTCCTTTCATCTTTCTGTATGAGATGCGGAGTTTTAATGTCAGTTAGAAAACAGTGCAGTATTTAGTGTAGTTTATCTTACTGTATTATCTCAATATAATGTCATAGAATGTACACTACTTCAGTCATCATATTATTGACTATTCAAGTGTTATGTGTGTAAGTTCCAGAAAATCAAGTTAATATACGCGTAAATAAATGTAAAAACATATCGATTTTTTAATAACTACTTATATTTTCAGCATTTGAATGAATATAATTTTTATATCATTAAAGCAAAGCATAACGTATTTCACATATTCGTTATTGTAGTGAGAGAGTTTTCAAAATTTACAAGTATACCTTTTTCTTATCATGAAATATAACAGTTAAAACTGTTCATTAACGTAATACTGAAATTTCGTGAGACACATGTTTCTTAGAATGTCGTGTTTTCATGAAAGTTTTATACTGAGATAACGTCTTCGTTTCTTCCATACATCCGAGTCATGCGCAGAAACAGCTTTATAGGGGATTTACAACGTTTTGAAATCCTTACAAGAGTAAAACACCACAATGACAGAAGAGAAAATATTAGAAATTAGTCGCTACATGGTGGCTAGAGAAAAATGAGTTTACAACAACGATCTTTAACTAAGATCATACGTTACAAACTTTAAATAAGCTTCCATGTACTTTAATAACGTAAAAATACAATAAATATTTTGAGAAAACGTTCCAAAATTATTTTCCAGCTGAAATTTCTTCTTAAAAGAATCGCTTGTATTAAAGGAATCAACCAAAACTTATTATTTATTGTATTTGTAAATCAGATAAACGCCTGTTGAATACTCTAGCTTTCAATAAACTGCAGATACAGCGTTTAAAAGTTGCAGCAATTGTGTTATTGGACTAATGGGTAAGTTAAACGTATATTGACTGTTTGTTAGTTATGATACCATGTTGTGTGTATTTCAGTCCTTTATCACTTGCTCCACACAGAAAAGTAAATCACACACAGTTGTGTACAATTAAACATTTTATTTGATTTTAAATTTTGTAATTGTTAGACAAATTCACTTACTGTTATATGGGTTGTAAACGCTGTGTAGTATTCTGTTGAAACATTTTGTAAAACGTGGTTGAAATACATCTTTGAAACTAAATTTAAAAAAAAAAGTTAAATAAAGAATACTTTTATCTGTATTTCTGGACACCTGTCTTCCTCTGTATTTTTACTGTCGTCACGTAAAAGTTTTTCCACTTATGAAAGACTAGAGATTTGACCACTGGTACTGCACTTACGTGCTATCTAGCTTTCTTTTCCCATACGACCAATCTTCTAAAGTTACGACCGCTACAAAAATCTCCAGGGGGCACCTTAACCCAACAATTCCATGTATCTGTGTTCAGGTCAGTAATATAAGTGAGACTTAGGACGTTTTTCAGTTCCTTATAATTTTTGGTTTTACTATCGGTGTGTTGGTCTTGCGATATAGAAAGAAATATCGAGAGCTTGTCATAATCAACGATATAGAATGTTTTAAAATCTTGTAGAAAGTTTCTGATATAAGAAAAGCAAGCAATAATGATATTATTAGGATTAAATATTATACAGGTAATTTATCATTTTATTCTTGGATAATTTTAGAACTGAATACCATTAACATTTTTAAAAAGCTCTGTCCATAGAGCTGATATTGAACTTCAAATAAACAAACGCGTTCTAGGTAGTTTAAACTTTTGTTTTTAATTTTGGAATGTACGCTGAATATAAGTTATGCTACTATTTACTCCACCAAACATGCTCGCCCTTTCAGCCGTGGGGGTGTTATAAAGTGACGGTCAATCCCACTATTCGTTGGTGAAAGAGTAGCCCAAGAGTTGGCAGTGGGTGGTGATGACTAACTACCTTCCCTCTAGTCTTAAACAGCTAAATTAGGGACGGATAGAGCAGATAGTCCTCGTGTAGCTTTGGGCGAAATTCAAAACAACCAAACATACAAACAAGCTACTATTTACTAGTCATTTTAACTACAAATTAAGACACGTTTTCTTGAAGTATTTCTTGATATATTTCAATAAACTATCCTTCTTTTAGTGCTGTGCTTTTTTATTGGCTCCCTGTGGTCTGTGGAAAATCTTATTGAACACGTATTCGCTGAATCAGAACTGGGCGGCCTCTTTCTTTGAGACTTGCATTCAGTGCATTCCCTCCTTCTACGTGTCTCCTCCACTACTCTCACGCCAACATTAGATCTTGGTCTAAACCAAACTCTTTTACCAGATATATGTATTAAACATCCTCCTTCGCCGGTGCAGCCCCACCCTCTAAACACCAAAATCTTTTTTTTTTTTACTAGCATAAATAATCCATAGGGAAAATTGAGATGTGCTACGTTTCATTTCGTTACAAGCATTTGGCATTCATGACATGTAAAAGCAGTAGTCGATGCGTGTAATGAGTTATACATGAACCACTGTCCCTCGCCCTCTTCCCAAATGTGGGTAGATACATGCGTTCTTCAGTCAACGATGACATCATTTTATGGTAGAGCAGTAACTCCTATCATTGTTTCTGTAAGTATGTATATTTATATATACGTGTTTGTTCAAGAATTTATCTGTTTGAGTTATATTTAACGTTAGTTATAGTTATAAATTTTGGTGACTATAATTATTTACCTTAATGTAGAGTTTAACAACTATTATTACTAATTACGTACTTGTGTATCCTTATACGGTGTTAACTTTTCGTGGTGTATCATGAGTGCAATCTTGCATTATGAGATGGATCATATAGCAATGCCCGATCCCTTCCAATGGGGAGTGTATATTAAGATATTTTTTTATGTATATTCGTGGATGCTACGGTAAACAAATAACGATGCCACATCCCTCCAAGCTATACAGATGTTGAAAAATGTGCTATATTCTTGTTGTTTATAATAACACTGTTTACATGTTACAGTTTTACGGACTGTGGTCATATAAGTAAAACACATTTTTCTATGTAGTAGTCATTAATTTAACACTACATTATAGGGTTTAATCACTTTAATGCAACTTTACCTTCCCGAAAATCAGTAAGTCAAGCAAGATAGTACATTTCTGAAGCTGTAGGCACCTTGGTACTCTCCACAAGAAACCTTGTTTGTTTGTTTTAGAGCAAAGCCACATTGAGCTATTTGCACTCTGGCCACGCGGAGAATCAAACCCCGGATTTTAGCATAGTAAATCCGTAAACTTATCGCTGTCCCACCGGGAGACCACACGAAACCTATATTTTAGAATATATTTACGGACTTCCGATACAAGAGGCTCAGTCTTGCTTTTCGATGTATCCTTGTCCACGGTTAATGGTGACATTTGGAATTCCCCGAAATCGTTCAATCTCAGTGATGAGTGGCGAATCCAATGACAGACTAGGCTTCACGTTTTTTTCCTGCCTAAATTCAAACTTTTGGTGATAGAAAAAAATTACAATGCTACATTGTAGTGTTAAATCACTAAAATATGTTACCTTGATGGAGGCTGTAAATAATCTAATGATGTGATGTTTAGTTTGTAGTCACTCCGGTACCATGATGCATTCTTTTCAGATGTGGGAAATATAGTATGATGCTACGTTCTTACAGGATGTGGTGATAAAACTTTGATGCTATGTCCTTGACATATATGTTACGATGCTACATTCTTATAGGATGTAGTGATTATAGTACGAGAAGACAATAATGTCATTTTTTAATTACAGTAATACAGTCTAGTAAAACTTAGTAACTATAATGCAATGAGACATAATTTTTGGCTGTCGTGACTGTATTACGATGGAACCATGCCATGCCCTTGCAACTTGTGGTAATTGTAATTCAATTAAAGTTGTCGTTACTATACAGTACAATGAAACATATTATAATTACATAGCACAAAGCTATTATTCTGTATACTAGTGACTCAATTAGAATGCTAAGTTACTGTAAGCTGTTTTGACTAGTAAAATGACCCACTGTTACAAGAAGTGATCAGATAGCGCAGTGTTAGTGTCATTACTATGTTGCACTACTGTATTCTATTGTGACAATTTTACAATGATGCATTTTACAAGATATGATCACTAGAGCGCAGTTCTAGTGTCATTACTATATTGCACTACTGTAGTCTGTTGTGACAATTTTACAATGATGCATGTTACAAGATGTGATCAGTATAGCGCAGTGCTAGTGTCATTACTATATTGCACTACTGTAGTCTGTTGTGACAATTTTACAATGATGCATGTTACAAGATGTGATCAGTATAGCGCAGTGCTAGTGACTTTACTATGTTACACTACTGTATTCTATTGTGACTATTTTACAATGATGCATGTTACAAGATGTGATCAGTATAGCGCAGTGCTAGTGACTTTACTATGTTACACTACTGTATTCTATTGTGACTATTTTACAATGATGCATGTTACAAGATGTGATCAGTATAGCGCAGTGCTTGTGACTTTACTATATTGTTACACTACTGTAATTTTTTGTGACTATAGCACAAGGATGCATGAACAAGATGTAAACAGTATAGTACTATTGTACTCTCGTACATGCTCGTGACTTTATTATAATGTTACACTCCTTTTTTTGTGACTATAGTACAATGACACATTTTTTTTCAGTCTATGATACATTGTTGCAGATTGCGGCTACAAAACCAACACGATACATCCCTCTTTGCTTCGGTGACTGTATTGCATTATTAACCTGCAATTGGAGGAATGGGTCACGAATCTCAGCCGCTTGTGACAATTAAGCCAGAGTTCAGCACCGGATCCTATGTGTCATCTCGGCACGGGAGGGAGTTGACCTAAGCTCATTTATGACCTTTCTTCATACGAGAGACAATATGAGTAGGTTGGTTGGAGTTTTATGGCTCAAAGCAATCTGCGCCGATGGTGTGAGCAGGAACGTTAACAAAAATGACAAAATTACATAATGTGCAACAGTTAGCTATGTAATATGTATAGAAAAAATGGCGTTTCATGTTAAATACATAATTATATCGATTACATGGTTAATTATAACGGAAACTACATATAAAATCATAGATTACTTTCATGTACATACAAAAATACTGAACGTTAAAAATGAGAAATATAGATGTATATCTAACAAAGTAAAATAAACTAATTATTACGAGTAAATATAATTAATTCATGACACAATGCTCATAAGTAACTAAACCATAATTTTATACCACAATTCACTGCGTGTTTTTTCACCGTATCCACGATATTCAAGCTGTGTGTTTTGGTGCATTTTTTTTAATGTGCACGAGCTCCCTTTCTTGTGGTGTTTGCTTCATCTTCAGCAACCTCGGTTTTATCTCATTATATTTTTCATTTACAGCTAAACCAATGTTCAGCAACAGCAGCATTTGCTGCATCACAAAAGGGAATAGATGTTATGTTATATCAATTAATGCGAACTTGAAGAGGTTCTCTGGTTACCCAATGTACTCTTTCCCACAATTAAATTTTATACTATAAATAACATTTCGTTAAAATGCCTTTTAAAGTTCTATTTTGTTGAAAGGTGGTATGTATGCCAGATTTTCTATATGATGCTAAAAAATACGTAGGTTCAAAAAAAAACATTTAAAGACAAAAACAAGAAATCGTGTAACTTGAACACATTGAAAAGATAGACTTTTTTTTCATCAGGGGCCAACTAAGCAAAACGCATTTAAAGTTCACATCTAAAATCCGGAAGGAAGGACAATATGGCAGTTTGTGATGCGTTTTATTACCTCCGCCACCGAAGGTAATGGAGGTTATATTTTCACTTCTGTGTGTGTGTGTGTGTATTTGTTAGCAAGATCTCTACGAAAATGGACGAATGTATTTGGACGAAACTTGGCATACATTTGGACTATAACCCAACTTAGAAGTGATTAGTTTTTGATGGGTCAAGATCACAGCAAAGTCACGAAAATCTAAAAGATCCCTATCTGTTAACATGGGTACCGATTTTAAACGATATTTTTGCTCTATTACTCAGTCAAAAATGATCGGATTTTGATGAAACTTGGTGGACTTATGTAGAATATTATTCGTCACTGTCCTACCAAAAATGGTCTGTGTTCGTTGATAACTACGGACATGGCGAACAAATATTCTTATTCTTTGAAAGCCGAATATGATGAACGCTGCGTGGCGGAGGTATACGCTCTACTGAGTGCCCCTCTAGTTACTTCTTGTTTTACATTATGTTTTTGTTAAGGTTCCTTAGCAGATATTAATTGTTGGTTCACAATCTAAATGTAGTAACCGTTTTGAGGAACACAGTGTGAAATATAACGTAGTTTTGTTTTATGAGTTTGAGATCACAAAGACGGGAGGCTCATAAGAAGAGAGAGATGTTGAATCGAACTTTAAATACTGATCTCTTTGTGCGCATTTTTCTCTTTTTTTTTGCAACTAGTTTTTAACTTACCTTTTATTACCAGAGTATCAAGGAAGGGAAATTGGTTATCATTTTTTAAATCAGTTGTGAACTGGACAGACTGATGCTGATTCTGTAGATGACCACAGAAAACTTTATTAGAATTATGTAAACGTATCGCAACCTTAAAGAAAGTTTCAGACCTCTTGGGCTACTCTTCTCTGACCGAAAAGTGGGACTTGATCGTCACTCTTATAGCACCTACGGTTACAAAATGCTGATCGTGTTTTTGCGGCAATAGGTACTGCTAACCAGGCAACTTCTAATTTATAGCCCGGGCATGCTAGCCACTAGGCCACGCCATGTCCCCTCAGTTTTGTTGCATAGCAAGCGTATACAGTACGAAAAGGCTTATTTTTTTAGACTGCATATAAGTAACTTTAGAGAAGAATAATGAGTAAAAATCAGTAAATCCATTAACCTTTATTAACTCTTCAGGCTTATTAAAGTTTTTCGTGAAAAGCCGAGATAAAATATGTCTTCTTTGAAGACTAACTTGTGAACAACTAGATTGTTGTTTGATCTAAATTGGCACCGCATTTTTTTATAATGACAGTTTCAATTCACATGTTTATTTTTGAACTTCTGAATTATTACATTGTTTGAAGCAATATTTCTTAACTTATAGTATCCATATCAATGAAATATTCAACAGAAATCTTAAGTAGAACTAAACTATTAGTCCCATGTTAGAATACTTAATTGCATTGATCGAAACTTCTCGTCTGCGGTATTTCATAACGCCTAATTAAAACTCGTAAATGAAGGTTATCCAGAAAACATTTTAGAACAATAATAGAACAAGATACCATTAGCAAAGAAAAACATCAAAATGCTGAGGGAGAACAATTGCGAATTAAATTAGCATATAGATAAGTTTACATGATGACAGTTTTGCCTCTTCCTAGCTGATTTCGTTTGTTCCCGGCATTTTGGGGGGAATTCAGTCCAAACGTAATACGTTTATACGTGCACGAATATATATATATATACTTCTTTGTAATGACTTTTAATTAAAACACATTTTAATTTAAAATGCTTGAAGCATATGAGAACAAGTGCATAAATTTGAAAACAAATGTTGGTGTATTTGTTATTTAGTGTGTTTATACACATGTTCAGATTTTATTACTTGTGTCGTAAGTGCAGAAGAAAATAAAAGACAACAGAAAATCGTGGATATTTTAACCGTGAGTCATGTTTCGTGCAGGTAATTTTCCGTTTATTCTAAGTCCATCACTTATTCTGAGTTCACCGAGCACAGTCTTTCTTCGCCTGCTGCTGGTGACGTTTTTTATTAGAAATATTTAGCCTTCCTAATGTCTTCTACCTATGTATACAAATAGCCCAACTTCCAGTTTCTTGTCAGTTTTAGGAAACCCAGAATTTGAATAGATTTTAATTTGAAATAAATAACCACTACACGGGAAAAATAAGCTTTCATTTAATGAACATATGTTATTGTTTGAAAAACAAAAATTTGTTCATTTTTCAACTTTAACAGAGAAAATCATATTTATGTATTTTTTTCCAAAATTAGTATTCTGTTGTTACTACGTCTTATGTATTTTTGTAACCACTGAAAATATAGTTCTGGTTTTACTTCAGACGTCTACTTTTTTGTTTCATGGGTAATGTTGGAAATTACTATGGAAACGCACAAGTGATACACGTACAATAATCAGAAACAATGAGAAATTGCAACTGAATTATCAATTTATCATTGATTTTGTTTGTTTGTTGTTTAGTGCAAAGATATACAATGGGCACTCTGTGTTGAGCCCACCACGAATCTTAAAACCTGGATTTTATGTTATAAGCCTTCACACTTACCGCTGAGCCACTGAGGAAAGGGGATATTATCGTTAATATAATGCATTCTTACAGCAACTACAAACGAAAAGCCACTAAGATGTACAATGCACTAATATTCTGTTTTTGCTTCAAGCAGAGCAGTATACATCCTGTTCCAAATGTCCCACAATTAAACCAAGTTGTTTGTTTGCTGTGTTACCATATAAACCCACACAACTTTAACCATACTTATATCGGATCTTTATATAAGATAAGCCACGATTGCGAGTTTTACATTCGTCCAGGTATCGGTTCACTACATTTACTGCACGCTTGTGATAACTCTCTTTCCAGAAGCTGAATCCTTACCCAACAGGTTTTGTTCCTAAGGGAGTGGCATGATGGACAAGAATCTCTGTCTTGCACCTGTCGACAACCAGCTTATCATCAATTTTATGTAAATCTACAACACTATTGGCTGAGGTGCAACCCACGATTGTATTACCTACAACACTATTGGCTGAGGCGCAACCCACAATGTATTACCTCCACTATGATTCTGTAGATTTTGTGCGTTGACAATGATACCGTTCTCCTCTCTGCTATTGAATAAACTATCGCTAATTATTACCAAAAAAAATGTTTATTTTATATTACTCTATAATGAGCACCCTTTTGTATCTTTGGTCATATGAATGTTTTAACTCTGATGCCCGTTTCAGCCTTGAGGTTTGGTTATTTTCTTCTAATCAATGGTTTTGAGCAGCTAAACATCCACGAGGCCACTTCATGATAATATGTGTCTTACTGTTCTGGACTAGTTAAAGCTGTATTATTGGTAAGATCTCTACTAGACTGTCTTGTTTTACGTAACCATGAGTAACTTAACTTCATCACCATTTCTGTTATCAACAGTATTAGTTTCATGTACCGTCTTTAGAGTTTCCTTATTTTTCTATTAAAACATGGAGTAGCCTTCACCAGTCAAAACTTTGATTTCTGCACATTTGTCATGTGTCATTTCTGTCCTTTGGAGCCACAAGTGCATGCAACACACTACTGCTTGGAATTATATGATTACGTGTACTTTAATAAACACTATTCTAGTTTGTCTGATTGGTTGGATGACAGCTAATCACAATGTAAGCTACTCTGGTGCAGTTCATTTACATATTGTAAAGGGTAAGCAAGCCTATAATATTTGCAATTTATATACATTTTATTCACTGTTTCCAAAATTATTTCCAGTACTTTATATAAAGGGCTTAGCTCGTTCACTTTACTCATTAGAGATTACCACATAACTAACCATTAATATTTTCAACCTGTAACGCATGCGTAGAACGACCACATCAGAAACCTCATGGCTCAGGCTATCCCTAATTTAGAGCAGTTGATCACAGGGTTAGCAATCAAATAGCAGCACCCGCTGCCTATGTGACTACTCTTAATCGACCAGTGAGATTGACTATAACTACTATAACGCACCTGCAGCTGAAATTAAGGAGCGTATTAAGTAGAATATCACGATCTTAATAGAACCTTGGACCTTCTGATCCTCAGTCGACACTAACCACTAGACGACGCTCGGTCCTATCAGCTAAAGAAGACATTCTTAGTAAAATGAAACGGATTTAAGCACAAAATAAGGCTAAACAAGCCAAGTTTACCAGTATTTGGAAATATATGAATAACGAATGCTCATATGTTATAAATGTCAGCACTGCTCCACATGCTTAAAGTAACATGCTTAGGAAGAATTAATACTCTAATATATTAAACAATTCAGAGGGATCATAATATGCAGCATATTCTACAGAGGTAGCAACAGTTCAGAAGGTAAATCGCTAACAGCTACATTTGATAGAAAGCGAACAATATTTCGTACTTTGTATAATGATTGCAACTTCAAAACAGTGCGGTTCAGCATTTCTAGTAGACTTTCCACATGAGCGAAATAATTCTTCGCTTTTAACATTTCAAAGAAGATTGTAGGGCGCTGAATAGCGATGTCATTATTTGCGAAATTATTACCACCCCCTATTTACCTAATGCTCTAACCCTCTTAAATCCCCAAGAATCACTCCTAAAGTGCCGGTAATTCAAATTAAATCCTTAACATTTCATTTTTCAAGCGTGTGAGTTAAACATTTTATGGTGAGTGTTCTTGGTATGAATCATTATAACCATTAACGATATTACTACATTCTTGCGGTCTGAATTCATGTTAATCCAAGTTTGTGCATGCCGATGACGTTTGGATGTCGCAGCCTAATGGAGCAGTAGAGACGGGAAGTAGCTCTGACTACAGGCGTAGGTAGGATCTTGTAACTATGCAGGCTTTCATCTCCATCGTTATGAGCCACAAGAGAACCACAAGTCGAAGCGTGAAGAGTTTATGTAAATAAAGAACGCCTGAAACCTCTAACCGATGATTCAGAGTTTGTATAAGTTGGCCAGCTGCACTTGCTTCTCTAATTATATATGCAATTGTTGAAATATTACAGCACTGTGTTTCTGGAATAACTAAAACACTTCTTCAAAACAAGAACAAAATTACTATAATTTTTTTGTCTATTAAATAATGTTAATTTCTTTTTTTTTCATTCAGTAAGTTTGTTTGTTTCTTTGTAATTAAGCACAAAGCTACACAATAGGCTATCTGTGCTCTGCCCACCATGGGTATCAAAACCCGGTTTCTAGCGTTGTAAGTCCGCAGACATACCGCTGTGCCACTGGGAGGGGGGGGGCATTCAGTCAGTTCCTCGTCCTTCTAATTTTTGAATCTTATTTTTACCTATTCCCTTTTTCTTACTCACAACTTTTTATTCGTTTTGTGCAACTCACATTTCCAATCTTCTGTGGTACAAGTGCTATTTTATCCAAATTATACATTGTATTAATGACATTTTATCTTTCTTGTCATATCTTAATGATTTCACAATTTTTGGCCCTCCCCAAGGTGGCACAGCGGTATGTTCGCGGACTTACAGCGCTAGAAACCGAATTTCGATACCCATGGTGGGCAAATCACAGATAGCCCATTGTATAGCTTTGTGCTTAACTACAAACAAATCACAATTTTATGCAATGCTCAGCTCAAATTAATCGATATTTTTATCGTTTAAACTTTCATCTTCTCCCATTTGTTTGTTTTATTGCTTTTCAGCCCTCCAGTGGCACAGCGGTATGTCTGCGGACTTACAACGCTAGAAACCGGGTTTCGATACCCGTGGTGGGCAGAGCACACATAACCCTTGTGTAGCTTTGTGCATAATTAAAAACAAACAAACTTTTATTGCTTTTCTCGCTTTCTTTTAATGTCGGGTGGAAGAACGTTTCCTGCCAAGTAGGAACATGAAATTTAAGAACGTTTCCTGTTAAATAGGAACATGAAATTTAAGAACGGTTCCTGTTAAGTAGGAACATGAAATTTAAGAACGTTTCCTGTTAAGTAGGAACATAAAATTTACGTTATCGATTTTGCTATCCTTTTCGCAAATAAAACTATACGTCATATAAGAATAAAATTTTCTACGATCAACCAAAAGTGTTTCAGGACGGGAAATAATGGGAACGAAAAACAACACAGGACTCCAAGCTCCTTACGCGCCATTCGTGGTTATAATTCTCTGGTGTAGATAACATTGAAAATAACCTTTATGTTTTGGATATGCTGCTTCAATAGTTTCTATGCTAATTCCTTCTTTTGAGGAAACATTCGTAAATTTTTTAATTCGTTGTTTGTTTGTAATTAAGCACAAAGCTACTCAATGGGCTATCTGTGCTCTGCCCACCAGGGGTATCGAAACCCGGATTCTAGCGTTGTAAGTCCGCAGACATACCGCTGTGCCACTGGGGGGCTTTTATTCATTGTTATATTGGGTCGCATTTGTTTTTTACACCAGTTCAATAACATTATTGTTCTTGGTTTGTTCTTTTGAAAGATATGATGATTTTATGATGTATAATTTCTCAAACTTCAACATTCTATGAAAATTATTCAGACTCTTTATGTTATTTACACTATTTTTATTTGTATCAATTGTTCATATTGTATCGAGTGTTCACACCTTTTATGATGTTTTCATTTTCAACTTTATTTCTAATGCAGTATCAATTATTCACAGTTTGTTTTTGTTTCTTACTCCTCTTTAGATTGTCCTAGTTTGCTTTCTTTGTTTTTTTCCTGTCCCCCGGTGGGACAGCGATAAGTGCTCTGACTTACAATGTTAAAATCAGGGGACACGGCAGATAGCCCAATGTGACTTTGCTATAAGAAAACACACACATTGTTTTTCCGATTGATCAGTGTTTTCATGTTGTAGTTTTTTTTTCAATGTCGATTTTATTACAATTTGCATCAATTCTTGGCACTTCTTTTTCTACTGAATGATGAATTTTTAAAACATCTATTTTTAATACTTTTCATACTTGGTCTCGGAAAGGTTGCAATGCTATAACTTAGAGATTTTTTGTTTACACTTTAATTACTCTTATAATGCTTATTTATAATTTTTCCGCCTTCAAAGTAGCACATTTTCCGAAGTATTAAAAGTTTAGCTCAGTATACCTGAGTTGTTTGTTACACCTATTTACTTAAATATAGTCTTTACTCACTAGGGTGCTACATCATTGCATAATAATTCTATCTATTTGGTATCTGTCCCTTTATATCTTAAGTGATATTTATTGTTTGTTTATTTAGGACGTTCACAAAGCTACACAAGGACTACTTGCGCTAGCCATCCATAATTTTGAGCTGATAAACAAGGGGAAAGGCACCCATTGCCAGCTCTTGGGCTATTCTAATCGAATAGTGTAATTTGACCGTTACACTTATAACGTATTCACGGCTACAAAGTGTAAGAACAAGACGCAAGCTATAGATTCACAGTTTGGCACGTTAACCCTTAGACCGCGCTCGGCCATGGTGTTTATTACATTGATGTCCACAATATTCCACTAGAAGTGGGACTTAGGAGAATTTATACTTGTATTGATTTAAAGTTTTTTCACAGTGTAAACATATTTTATATTACATTACTCCCCAAGACATTTCTAAATCAGCTTAATTACGTAAAGGGAGGTTTTAATATGTTATATAATGATGACGTTCGTGTCAACTATTTTACCAAAATCCATATATTTAGTAGAATGCTCATTTAAAATCGACGTGGTTAACGTACTCGACTTCGGATCACGGGATCGAATATCGTTACCGAATAAAATCCCCCTTTAAACCGTGGGGGACGGTCAAGTCCACTATTCGTTGGTAAAGAGTGTCATAGGAATCGACGGTCGGTAGTGTTGACTAGCTACCCTCCCTCTAGTCTATTAGGGAAGGTTAGCGAGTAGAAATTCAACAAACAAACAAGCATTTAGAATCAGGAGTTAATAATACATTTAGTATACGACCTCGACAAAAAATCTGAGTTATTGAAAACATTTCGACTTTTGATGTAACAAACTTTATTTTGATGTATACGCATCAAAATAAAGGAAATTACACACAACATGGAACTCAAGGAAGACTGTTGAGCTTTCCCTTACAGAGTATATTCAACACGACAACTATGGCACTACATACAACATTTCATTCTAGTCGCAGTATTTGAAATAACATCTCACGAGGATTTCTTATAAAATGGGTCCTTATCACTTTGCTACTTTCATTTAATTTATATTTCTCTTAAGTCGTCTCTAGCATACAGAATTACCAAATCGATTTTTTCCACGCTTGAGATCTATATGAAGGGTAAATATATATCCCAAGTTCATAGCAGGTTAATGTCATAAGTTCATAGCAGGTTACTGTGTATTTTCTTTTTGCTAGAGGCTTCTGTAAGTGATAACCCAACCAGGTGTTTTTTTTATTGAAATAAAGGCTATACTTTGATCTATTCTGTAAAGAAGAAAAAACAAAGTTGCATAGCACATATTTTACTTAATGAATTTTGATTCGGTTTGTTTCAAATGGCTAAAAACATTATAGAAAACAGATAAACACCTAGAAACATGGACGTTACGTGATAATTATTTTCAAAAGTGGCATACAAATTTGCAGTTTACCGAGTACGGTGGCAGGGCAACAATGTGGTAAATGATGTCAACAATGACAGTTTATCACAGAATCCTCAGTGGATGGATATAGTTTCAACTTTAAAGAATATATGTTGTCTTTGTGACCTGTGACCTTGATCTCCTACCATTAAGATCATATATTTCATCAAATGTTAAGCGATTATGTTTTATGAGAAGGGCCATTGAGTAGATTCACAACTAAAATTATCTATCAAAGTGTTTAATAGTGCTTTAGGAATACTTGTACTAAGAAGTGACGGAGACTAGAGCCACCTTAAAACAGACAAATAAACCTAAGGTACAGACTTTATTATGAGAAGATTAAAATGCGCTTAGTAGTAGAGGACTCTGAAGGAATACGGCCTACACAGTGATAGGGACACCAATCTATCAGATTTAATCCCTGTTCATAGGCCTCATGTGTGGAGAAAAAAATAACAGAGATGGTTAAACAAAGTGCACAATGTCCCTCATCTAAAACTTTCCATTCATTACCTACAGCAAGTTATGGGAAGATAGTTAAACCTGAGGGATTTATAAAGATAAAAACAGATTACCATAATCGGAACACGGGAGTGATAAGTAAAATTTATCTCCTGATGTTGACATTTCAGCAAGCACTCATAATGGCCACACATCTATATAAAAACTATAATCAAACATAAAATGTCTAGGTTAAAAATTGATACGATTAAACGAATGAAAACTCTCAAATATACATGTCGAATTATTCTACCCTTAGTAGTGCAAACTCACGAAATGCGTACATTTACAGCAATGATTCAAAACATTCTCAGTATCCTGTGATTATAGCCATGAAAACTAGACAACAATATATTACCATAGCTTTTTAATTTTTATTATTTTTTGTGTTTGATAATAGTCTAGAAATTTCTAGATAAATTCAGTTGTTTACCTTTCTAAAACAAACACATAACCATAGAAAGTCATTTCGTCGAAGACGCTATGATTTGTGTTCAAACGTATATAAGGAACTTAGTAAAATATAACATTCTAATTATTTTTCTTCATCAAAACCTCGTTTTGTCGCTCATATTCAAGGTTGTTGTTATGTGCTCAGACGGGCAAAAGACAGTTTCGCCTGTAATTCAGTATGCCCTGCTTGCCTGTTTTGTCATCCAAGTGTAACACAGTTTGGAGAGATAACGTGTTCCCTGCATTAATTACTTACTCTCGCCCTTAGAATATCTGACCACAGCATACGAACGTGAAAGATAGTACATTTCTGACATTTAGCCAAGTAGTCCAAACAAGCAGCCTGCTGTTACACTGCAATAATCATAACTAAAGTTGTACGTATGTATGTTTATATACTGTATATATATATTATATAGCTTTCAGAGGAACTTTGTCATTTATATCTATGCATATTACATAAACTAGTGTGAGTTGGTGCATATATTAAAATTAATGTGCTTGGAAGGCATGTTCGATATATATATGAATGTGCAAGTAAGTGACCACTGATTGCAGTCACCATCCAATATTCCTGAAGCTGTATTAGAGAAAGGCGTTTGTTTACAAATGTTGGTGTTTAGGGAAGGTGGGGGGGGGGTGAATAAATGCAGATAGCTTATGCACGAGACTGTGTGAACCCGGATGTTATATTTACAAGAATTATTGGTATTGTCTACAATGTATAGCTTTATTCATATCTGATTCAATACTTTGTATTTCTGTTATGTTGACTGCCTCGCGTAAAGAAAGATGGAGGAGTCTACGAGAGGTTAATGTTGTTCACCCTGAAAACAGTTTGTTTACGATCCACAAAGGTAGTAACTAGTACAGTTATATAAAAAATAGAGATACTTACACGCTTTTACAAAAGTTTAAAGTGAAACTATTGTAGCATAAAAATATTTTTATACGTTTAGAATTATTGTGCAATAAAACGACAACCAGCACTTGTCATAAATATAATTTATTCTATCTCGTGAGGGGTTTTTATTGCCTCTATCTCTTAAAACACGGTTTCACATGCAATCATCTCTTAAAGAAGGCCGGCGTTCCAATGAGATGGTGTGTTTATAATCATTTAGAGCAAACTGTAGCAGTATTCCAAATGGGAAAAACATACCGTAAACTATATGTTCTACTATACTTGGGAAATTATTGAGGAAAGCAGTCTCAAATAAGCCAAGATTTCTCTTAGCATGTCCATTCGAAAATTTATGTGAAAAATAAGTCGTAATTCATAAATGTAAATCAATTTGTATAAGGGATTTGAATTTTCTAGAGACTTACAAGAAACCAAATACTGCTGTAGTTATTTTGTTAGCGAGTTGTAGTCCAGCAGATAAGTACCCAAAATTCTCCAAATTATTCAAATTGTATGGAAATACAAATAGATTTTTGTATGGAAATTTAGCACAGGTCTTGCTGCAACCAGCCTCTATCTTAAATTCCAATATGGCCGCCATCGCAAACCAGCATTACTCAAATTACATGCTTTAAATGCACACATAATTGTCATCTAAATATCTAAAATTTGACATATATGTAGATTTTCATATGAAAATTCATGTAAAAGCAAGAACCATCGTAAATCTTATCCCAAACGACCACCAACTTGGATTCCATCATGGCCACTATTGAAAACCAGCATAACTATATGCTTTTAATCTTCACAGAAGTGTCATCTAAATGTGCAAACACATGTTCTCTTAGCCAGTGAGTTTGGTTTTAACATTTAAATAGCTATATAAGCCATTCTAGTTGTTAAACACCTGCCAACCAATACTAGTTTGTAACTGCCTCCGAAAATCAAGAGGGTAACAGAAAAATTGTAAACAAAGAGGTAAAAATTATTATTATTTATTTTTATATTTATAAATTTCACTTATGTGATTATTTCAATATCTAAAAAATAAAACTACTTTTAATCCTTTACATAGAATCTTAACATTTAAAAGGACGCTAAGAAACACCAATACACAAGCGAATTATTTTAATATATTGTCCCCCTCATGTATTACTTATACTGAGCACTGATGTTTTAATTTTGGACATTGCTCATGCCCACAAGTTACACATCCAGAAGTTATGGATTGCCTTTGGAGTTTCCAAAAATGTCTCATGCATCCCTGCACAGCGTTACCAGTTATCTTGTTCGAAGCACTTGCAAGACACTGACCTTCTTTCACGCATCCATGAGCTGCAATACTGTGTCAACCTTCTCTGAATGAGGAAAGAAAACTGTATTTGAGACATGGAAGGTATTCCCTAATGTGACCACAAGAAATCATGCAAGAGGATCTTGCATTGACAGAACGGTTCAGTGTGTTCATATACAGCTGCACTTGTCCAATTAGTAATATAAAGCAGACCCACTGAGCATTCTTTACCCAAATAACTGAAGAAAGAGAAAACATCTCTCCAATGAAGGCTGTTTTTGAGAAGCATTTTTAAAAAAGCTGCTTACCAGGAGGGACATTTATATGGAGACAATCACTAATGTCTGAACAGAATGTACCGACTCCAAGTGAATGGGGTTAAGAGCAAGCCAACCAAGGATGGACACCTTTGTGGATAATTCTACATGTGGTTGTCATTTTCTGTAATGAAGTTATCCATGCTTCCGAAAGAATGCTTACAGGGGTTTCGAAAGATTCTGCATGGCCTGTTTGCCCTGCACTATATTTCAATGCCGGAAAGTACCACCAAGATTGATGTTGTTATAAATTTTACACTGGCATAAACTGTACATGTATTCGGATGAATCATGTCATTCTTATAGCATAAGTTACAGTAATGTTTGGATAATTTTTAGTGGCTTAAGTTGTTTTTTTGTTGTTGATGTTGTTTTCTCTTTGTGTTTGAGAAAAGTGTACAATGATGATGGATGATGTCTACATTTTGGTATACATTTGGCGAGAGTGCATCTTATGGATACGCTAAATAACTGATAAAAGTGTTTGTTTCAATACTTTGTATGTGGTCACTTAAAACTTAGTTCAATAGTTTATTGATTTTTATTTTAATGCAGGAAAGACGCCTTCTGAGATTTTATTGTCATGTGATGAAATTTATCAACTGGACTCACAATGCTACTTCTACTGTAAAGTGTTTTTATGCATTAATTAAGAGTAATATTGAATCTAGAAGGCTTCATACATGAAATTAAATGTTATAATCAAACTCTCTGACCCGGAAAGTGTATTAACATGAAATTTATATGTAGATTGAAAACGTAGATTGCACAAAACTGATTTTTGATGGTGACCATTTTGGAATTCAATATGGCGGCTATTTGAGGAAAAAATCCGCGATAAGTCTTGGTTTTACAGAAATCTCCATATGACGATTTATATGTGTGCACAATTTTAGATTTTTGGATGACATTTCTATATGATTTTGTAACATACAGTTGAGTAATTCTGGCTTTAGATGACTGCCATATTGGAATAAGAGATGAGTGCTTTTGGTTCTTATTTTTTTATTAAGCTTCATATGAATATTTATATGTATGCCAATTTTAATGCTTTCTTCACAAGTTGAACAATTTCGAGCTTATCTGCTGAACTATTAGTTAAACAGTGAGTTGAATAATTAGTTAGTGAGCCCGTTACCATGTTGTGTTGCCAATAGATTACTGAGTTTGCGAGTATGTTAGTCGCTTAGTTTTGAGTTAGTGCTGTCGATACGAGAGGAAGTTTAACAAGTGATGTTTGGCGTGATTTTTCAGTTAGACCTAATCAACGAACATATCCTGAAGAATCTATACGTTACAGTCGAAAAATACATCGCTTTCGTTATCGTTAAGCGGACTGGGCTTTGCATTGTTTTTACCGAATAATTAAAAAAACTCGCCTCACGATAGAAACTCTTACAGCAATAGAATAGAAAGTAACAATCCAAAATACAATCTATAATATTCAGTGAAATATATCTAAAAACATCAACTCGACCCTGTATACAGACCACTAATACTTACAGAATCGGAAACAACGACCCTATTAAAACATAATGTGGACGTAAGAACATATTGGTTTAGACGGGTTATAGCCTGACTAAAATGTAGATTTCATGTGCATAAGCTAATTGCAATACCTTGAAAAATATTTTAAATTTATTTTACAATATTTAATATAAGTTAAAGTACAAAAACGACGTGACTGAATGTGCAAGCTTATTTAATAAATAAGTATATTTTCCAAAAAAAATATTCAATAACATCTCTAAAAAAACCCGCCCCACCACACACACACACATACTTGTGATTGTAGCTCTAATAGTATTGTATTGCTTTATTCGCCTATTGAACGTATAAACTGAATAAAATATAGATCCAAAACATCAAACCTGTTTACAGCTCATTATAAGATCGAAAATAACAATAACATTAGAAAAGATATTCAGTAAAATACAGCTCCAAAAATCAACTTTGACCTTCATACCGGTCACTAGTGCTTCCAACTATTCAAAATTGGACATTTGACCAGGAAGTGTTAAAGATCTTTAATCCTCCTCAGAAACCTTACCATTACAGATGTGAATTGTATATATTTGATAGAGACAAGTTCGACATCCATCTAATGTATAATGATGATGATTATGAACTGGAAGCATTCTAATTCATAACCATACTACAGTTGAAATGTACACAGTTTTAAACCTTTTTTCAACTAACATTTTACCTTCTGCGAGTAAAAAAAACTCTTGGTAAATAAATTCCTTCTACACTGGCGACGATGTTAAACATATCTGTACGTTTTATAATTATCGCTCACTGTAATTTCAGAAAGAAATCTCGACTCGCAGATTTTAAACCATCTCCATCATTTTTATGATGATGGAAGAAGAAAATTACTTGTTTTGCAGATAGCTAATATGTTGTGTAAAATATGCTTTATGTATTTTACTTATCATTTCGAATAACGTTGCACCTCATGCAAGACCCTTTTTATTACCACTTTACTACAGAGAAAATTAACAATTGTTCAGGAGGAACGAACTCCTTACACACTTTGTAAACATTCTTAAAAGAATACTACCCACTTCACTCCTGCTACTTTTTATAGTTTTATTTATTTTGCAATAAGTGTATGCGCGAATATTAGTTTTTACATTTTCAAAATATAAAACTTGTTGCATTAAAATCGCCCCTCGTGAGTGCTCGATTCCACAGTAGAAAGAACTATATTTCTTGTGTAGCAAAGACTTGCAAAAATAAAACACGAAAAGCCGCGTTTTTTTCTTGATCCCTTGTCATTGCTATATAGCTTCTTTTATAAAACCCATTTGTCTTTCTTGTCTCAAATCTCATATCTTCCTTGTTATAAAGCATGTTTCTTTTTTGTAAGCCATATCTCTGCCTTGTTTTTTAAGCAACATTTTCTTTATCATGAACCATTTTTCATCATTGTGAAGAAGCCTTTTTATTTTGGTTTAAGCAACATTTTCTCTAGTTTTAAATATCCGACATATATATATATAAGAATTATGACGTTTTTGTATGGTTTTTTTACGTTTTTACAAGATCTCATTTTTATTTCGGGTTTAATTGAAAAAAGTTTTTGTCCTGTTTAGAAGTACGTATAGAAACTTAAATCAGAAACGAGAGAGCGAATTTTCTAAGTATGTACAAAATATATATATATTTGTTGTCGATTTTATGTGTCGTTATCATCATGCACGTACACTTCGTATGTCAAAAAATTCTCCAGCTTGTAAAATTCTTCGCGTGTTTAGACGAGCTATTTTGGGTGAGTGCTCTTCCTGTCATTTGAGCAGTCAAGGAAGAAGGATTCGCCCACAAAACGGGGGTAAAGTGAAGACAGCAGGACCAGCTGAGAGAAAACCTGCTGCGATTGGCCTGTGGCGAGGTGTTTAGATGAGACGACGTGTTGCAGCGAAAAGCTTCACAGCCGTGTCAATAAACATCAAGAAGTGAGACGCAAACTCCCCTACGGTAGTTATCGACAGTCAGTTCCGGCTGAGAGTTCATGTTGCTAAACACATATTATATTAACCAAGTTTTAGACTTTAATCGTAAAATCCTTTTCTCGTTGTTTTTCTTTTTTTTTTGAAGGAGAAATGTGCGTGATTTTATCTTAAAAGACTACCGTGACCGTTTCTTTTGCAATCGTTATACCTCAATTGTTCTTTGTGAATCGATATTTCAAAGACACTGATGTTTTAATTGCAAGTAAAAATATTCTGTTACTGTACTGTGAGTATTGTAGGTTCCAGTAAAGATTCCCAGCACTGTGTAAACAGCTATAGTATCCAGATTTACAACACTCAACTAAGGATTTTTACTTTTGTATAGACGACTAAAAATCTCAATGTTAAGGAGCCAGCTAAGATATTCTAGAGTCACCCCCGGTAGTAAACAGTCACATAAGAAATTCTAGTATTGAAGAGTCAGCTAAGAGATTCCAGTTCTAACAACTTGCGTGTAGATTCTAGTGTTGTACAGTCGAGTAGACTATTTCAGCGTTGCTTACTTAACAAAGGGATCTTACTATTATACAGTCAACTAGACAATTCCAGTATTGTTTTCTCAACAAAGGGATCCTAGTGTTCTACAATCAATTATAAGATTCAGATTTCGAACACTCGGCCAAAAAGCTCAGTTTTAAACAGACTACTAATTTTCCAAGCTCAGTTTTAAACAGACTACTAATTTTCCAAGCTCAGTTTTAAACAGACTACTAATTTTCCAAGCTCTGTATACACAGTTAAGAAGTCTCACTGTTCACCACGAGCTCGAAATAATCCATATAAAAAATTAGGTTATAGGTGTTCAAAAGTGGTTTCAGAAGCGTGTGGTTTTGGTTATTTTTGATTGGCAGTTGATCTTCAATGATGTTTGCAGATCCTATTCTGTTCGATCCTTATTATTACTATCCACTGCCAAATGGAGGTAAGTAGAGAATTTTATATTCAAAATGTAATACGCTTCATTATTATAGTCATTTACTGTTAGGTTCTTTTGCAGTATTTTTAAACATTTTAATTGTGTTGAAGAGACAGTGTCGGTTGTCCTAAATGAATAGTGATGTTTCTCTTTTGTTTTTGTGTTTTGAATGCAAAGTTTTTAAGGGTAAAAACCCTGACACGATGGAATCATAAGTTTTCTTAATTATGAAATTACAATTTCCGCTTTGGTGCAACTGTTTGTTTTGTTTTTTTAAGAGCAAAGCCACATTAGGCTATCTGCTGCGTCCACCGCGGATAATCGAACCTCAGTTTTTAGAACTGTAAGTCCATAGACTTACCACTATCCTACGAGAGAGCAGGAAACAGTTCAACTTCGCTGTACTTGTGGGAAATTGAAATATTTTATAGCATATAAATATGTGTGTGTGTGTGTGATCTTGGGCAAAATCTATGAAACTTCATAATGAAAATCAACAGATCTTAGGATACTAACAGTAAAAGAATATCGCTATTTGCGTAAATAGACATGATATTTTGCATATTTACAGAAAGTAAATTTTAAATACAGTCAGTTGCCCAGTGTTAGAATGTAACTTTACTTAATGAACTCAAATTTCTCTTTGGGAAAAAGTTCGATTAAAAATCAAATCCAAAAGTTCATAATGTTTAATTTAATTTCGGTGTTTTCCGCATACAAGGATGATAATGCAGATGGGAAGTTCTCTTATAAATCCACAAATTAGAAAAAGAAACTACGCCACCTACGTGAAAATATTAATAAAAGAAGTATAGTATTACAAAATTCAAGAAGTATAAACTGAAATGAGTCTGCTCAGAAACACTGTTTACTTAGTATTCTTCCTCTGTAGCCTTAGGACGAAGCTTTCTCATAATTCACACTTTTTAGTTGGCCTTTTCTTATTAATCTAATGAAGCAGAAATGGCCAAGATGATAGCAATTTAAAAATCGCAAGCCATTTATTTGTTGACTTATAACAATAATCATCAATATTTGGCAGGAACTGTTATGCTGCTAAGTCTTTTTACCTATCCTCATAACTAACAGGCAAGTGTTACCTTAACACTATTAAAGGTATAGTAGTGTTGTATAGCATCTGAAAGGCTGCTAAAAATGTAAAGCCTTATAGTATTATGCATTTAACAGCAACTCTACTTCGTAAATGACGAACTGCTTGACCTTTATGTAAACTCAATTATCAATCACAGTGATTAGAGTTTGACAATAATTCAGTGGTCAAAACGGTTTTCTTCTTATCCTAAAAGCGCTCACTAAGTACGATTTCGTAGATCGTCAAACTTTCTTACGATGACTATTACGTTAAAACTACCGGAATTTATGTGCAACACAAACATCGCAAACATTTACGGTTGCATATGTATAGAGGGAAAACAAATAGTGATGAAGAGAATACTGCGATACAGCTAAACTGGATTCTGGTTACTAGGCTTTCCTTTATGAGTTTACAATACAAAAGTGACAAAATTTCCTAATGTCAGATCGTCTTCGACTTTACAGATTTTCAACTCAAATATTTTAGCAAGATGTCTACCGCCAAACCTTCTTCGATGGCTTCACAACTTTATAATGCAAGTGTTGTTCTGCAATTTGATAAAAATATGAAGTTCGTGTTCTGTGAATAGCATGTCCCCTGCAGACTTGCATCTGTGGTTTTATAATTATAACTTAATTCTTCAGTATGTTTTCTGCTGCCAGCCATTCTTTTGCGGACTAACTGGGAATTATTCACACTTTATAAGAATAACAATCCAGGTTCTTTCCATCGCCAACCGTGCTCATTTTCATGGCTATGGTTAGTTACTATTGCCTGACATCACAATCGTCTTTAAAACACGTTTCTGCAAAAGACTGCTGGTCAATCGTAAACCACATATCTTAACAAACTCCCCACATACCCTGCACGGTGGCCTTCAAGACCACATTTAACTACACCAAAAGAACAATAGTCCATTAAAGCTGTATAAATTAGCTAGATAAGCATGTGGTCAAATGGAAATGCTGTGTTATCAGTTTCTTCTGTCACCTTTCTTGCGAAAACAGACGTTGATTTCGAAGTATGACTGGAAGTTTGTCAACTTAGCTAGTGAGTCATCTTCAACTTTAAATCCTGGTTTGTTATGTTGTTAACAGAAGAGTATCTTTGCTAACTATAACCTTCACTTTCCAGATGAGGGACATTGTTCGGATTGGCTTTGGATGTGGCTTAGGCTCCAAAGCTGTTGTAAACGCTCTACTGTGCGAGATTTTTCACTTCCACGGATAACACTAAAAGACTTATTCGCGGTGCTGTGTCACTACACCGTTTTAACACTTTCGCTGTACAAATACCTTTCCTCTAAAGAGTTTCTGGTATTTTTCTCCAGCCAAAACTATACATAGTAACGTCACATTGTCTAGTGATTAAGAATTCACCAGGTTCCAAATGTATAGATACTAAAAACTTCGTTCTTGGCGCCATGGCTGTATCTGCGATGATGCACTGTATTAGCTTATGCAAATCGTCTTTATAAAGTTTGATTATTTCTGTGTATAACATTATATAATGTATGTGTACATGCAAGCTGTCAGCGGACAGTCCTTTTCTACGGCCCTAGATCTTACAATTACAACGACAATATTCTGTATATTGTCTGCTTTTAGTCCTATAACATTATGATACAAGTGTTCTGCGAGTTAACCACTGCCAGGCCTTCTTTCGTGACCTTTAACGTAATGATACAAGTGTTGTATAACTTTTTTTACTATTATTCCTTCGCCCCCCCAGCGGCACAGCGGTATGTCTGCAGACTTACAACGCTAGAAACCGGGTTTCGATACCCGTGGTGGGCAGAGCACAGATAGCCCTTTGTGTAGCTTTGTGCATAAATTCAAAACAAACAATTATTCCTTCGTCTCTGAATTTGTGCCAAAAAGGTACTGTAAAATTAAAAACGAAATAGAAAAGTTATTATGGCTACCGAAATGGCATAGCGATGACTGTTGAAGTGTACTCTGGATATTAGAAATTTCTGAAACATAAAACGTTCGTTCTTGCTAAACTTCAATCAAAGATAAAACGTGATTACTCTATATAAAACTGTTAGAGCTACCTAACTTAAATATTATGACTTTTGAAGTGCACGTTAGCGATTTTGGAGCTGAAAAACTCCCGTTATTTGGTAAAGTTGACAAAAAGATTAGATCTCGTTGTTATGCTTTGAGAAAAAGAAAATGGTGTGGCTCTCTAAGTGACTTAACTTAGACGTTATGGCTTTTAACGTTAGCAATTTTGATGTCCAAAACTCTCGATTTTTGAAAGTTGAATAAAAGAGAGCTGATTTTGAAACGATATTTTACAGGGAACATCATCCACCGTCAACTCTTGGGCTACTCTTGTCAAACCGAACACTGATATTATACCGTCACTCCTATAACGCACACACGGCTCCAAAGTGCGGAGCGGGATTTTTTTTTTTTTTTTTACGATGACAGGACTCAAATCACAGATCCTCAGCTTAACAGTTTGCACGCTAACAACTAGGTAACGCTCAGCCCTTCGACATATAACGTGTATTCTGTATGTTTGTTTTGAATTTCGCGCAAAGCTACTCGAGAGTTATCTGTGCTAGTCGCCCTTAATTTAGCAGTAATAGACTAGAGGGAAGGCAGTTAGTGAACGCCACCTACCACCAATTCTTGGACTACTCTTTTACCAATGAATAGTAGGATTAACCGTTACATTGTAATGCCCCCATGGCTGAAAGAGCGAGCATGTTCGGTAACGGGGATTCGAACCTGCGACCCACAGATTGCAAGTCGAGCGTCCTAACCATCAGGCTCTGACAGGCACGTATTTTGAATGCTAGCAATTTTGGAGTCGAACATGTCTTTTTTATATATATACATATAAAGTCAACTCCAACACTGTTCTACGTTGGGATTTGAATTAATCTTTTGTGAGTGGGTTTTTTCGTGTTACCGATGTAGTCTATTGACCTTATAACGAAGAAACTTTACTATAGCAAGGGGTTAATGACATAAAATACTTTTTTTAAAAGCCCAAGGATGAGCAAGGGTTTAAAGTTTTGTGGAATAATATGTTAATATTTTATCGAATTTTGACCGAAAGTAACACGTGTTTTCACATGTATATAGATATATAGTTTCGTCGGTTGCAATATTTATTACATGTTTCTGCTTATAATGTCATTTTGGTATTTTTAACCCAAAATTCTTTGACTTCGATGTGAAATGTCATAAAAGTTATACATCACATACAAGTATGTAAAAGTACGTGAGTTAATCCTTTTCGTGCTTGAAAGGCATATAATGCTGGTACTTAACCCTGGTTTTCCTATGACACAAGAAGATGAGAATAGTGTTACTTCCCCCTGAATGGAATTCCAATTCATTGCAAGTTAAACCTCGGCAACCCACTTATACCCAAGGACACAACGACATGGAACGGACGAGCCTCGAACCCACAATCTTTTGAGTATGAGTCCAAAGTACTAACCATAAAACCACACTGTCTAATATACACCACACATGGATAGTACAAAGTCAGTCCACAGATTTATTTTTTATTTGCATAATAATATTTTGATTTAAACGTGCAAAGTCCTTCGGCGTTACAAATTTGAGCTGCTTTTTCCGTTACTAGAAATAAGTATATATATTTCCTACGTAATAAAATATATATTTGATTGTGGGTAAAATTTTTAATGCATAAAGGTATTTTGTGAAGTGAATAGGGTGAAAATTGTGAATTATCCTGAGGTTTAGTGTTAGTAAAAATCATGTACATTACAAAGCATTACTTTATATCATACCAGTACGTACTGCAACTTAATATGAACAAAGATATTTCGGTCTGGATTTATAATCAAGACATCGTAAGTAAAATAATAAAGTATGGACTGTAACATATTTCTTGTATCAAATACGATACGATATTTTCTTACCTACGAAATGCAATTGATACTTTTTATATTAGCACAAAAACGCTTTCTGGAAAATAAAATATAGAAAAGCCATCATAGTTGTTTACCAAAATATAGTAAATAAGTTTAGATTCAGGAAGTCTTTACTATGCATTAAATGTTAATACATCAGTAAGAAATTGTAGAAGATGGATATAAAAAATTATATATGTTACAGCATGAAAACCTACTCCTCAAATTTATAGCACAAGACAAGAGTGATTTCAAATGTCACGCGAACTCCAAAACTGAGATGTGTTTTTGAAATTTCAGTTAAATTAAAAGCAGACTCTATCGGTTCTTCAATTTATTATTTTTTTTAAAACACTAATCATAACTTGATATATATATATTAAAATTGATTAAATAAAAAATTGATAACAAACAAAATCTTTAAACCAGCTTGTAACAGTTAATATTTGACATGATGTGTTACATTTGGTATTAAATTATTCATTATATTCTAGTTGCACGTGCATGCAAGTAACATTTAGTGATGCGTGAGAGCATTACTCCTTTCTACTGGAATAATAATATATGATTTTACATCTATAATTCTTATCTAACGAAACATATTATAAAGCATGGAATTAGTTATAGTGATATTTATGCCTATTTTTAATCAAAATTTACTATATTGATTTAGAATGAGTATGTTCTATTTCTTTAAAGCGTACTATTCCGTGTCTGATTGTATCCGCATACAAATGTATGTATTGAAACCTGGACAGATGCAATTATTGAGTAACCACCTATCTTTGTGAATGTGTTCATACTTGTGAAGCATGAAATGGCTGAAGCAACGGAAATCGACATGTTTGTCTTGCGTTAAATTCTCATTATAATTTCTCTTCGCTTTTGAGATCGCAAAAAGGACTTGAACTTGCAACAATGACATAATATTGGTTGAAAGTATAGTAAATCTATAACAGCTCCAGAATTAATCAACATAAGACTTAAGCAACATTATAAACACTATCGTATATTGCATAATCAACAGTTTATCGAGTTAATTCAAACATCTTAACATAAATTAGTGTATTTAAAGGAAACTGTGGTTTGCGAAAGTATTTACCTCGGAAAATTCTTCTCGTAAATATTGCCAAGATTATGCCATAACCAAATATAAAAATTAAAGCATATAAAAGGTGTGAAATAAACATAAATAAACAATGGAAAAAAATATATAATAATAACATAAGTGCGATAATATATTTGTCAAAACTTTGTAAACAAAAAACTTGGACTTGTGTTTTAAGTTTTACTTTATGCTTAGTATGTGAATTCTCTCAAAATATCTGGATGAGATATTCAGAGAAGAAAGTGTGAATTGTTCCCTGCAAGTTTGGTTTACCACATTCACACATTTGTATTTGTTAAGGCGTGATACAGACTCTGAAAGAAAATTATATATTTTGTAATTCTAACTGAAAGCAACAGTTAGACTTTTAATTTAATAATCAATACAAGATTCTTTGGTTTTGTTTACTTTGAAATTATTTACATAAATACAAATATTTCGGAGGATTTAGACTGGTTCTGATGGAGACATGCCAACTAAAGCATCTCATCCTTTCTCCCTGCGTCATAGAGCCAGTGATTCCACTCCCCATCTCTTGTTAGACATGTGAAGCTCTTTTCCTCAGAAATACTGAAGATTATTTATAGAATTTCCTTTACCCCCCCCCCTCTTGAAATACCACCATATTTTCTTTCCATGCTATATTCTGTCCTTCCACGTGTTGGTAGTCGGTCGTCAGACCGCCACAACGGCTGCTTCTGTTTCAATAGTTGTTCTAAGTAATCATTCGTCAAGTTATTTGGTTATTTGCCAAATATGGTTCTAAGTTAAGAATCCAGACGTCAGTCTTACTGGCCATCCAACAATAAACCTGCCATAATCGAATTTTAATGGAATGAGCGAAAAAAAAAACGAAATATAATAACGAATGACTCACGCAGTTGTATTATGTAAAGCATTTGTAGGTCTGTCTTTGTGGGTGCTTGTGGATCACGTGATAGATACTCAGCCATCTGCTGGTGTAAACCTTCAGCAAAAATATACAGCTTGCTGTTTACACTACGAACTAAAACTTAAGTGAAATACTTGCAGTATAGAAATACGAAATAAGTTACTTATGTTAAAAGATTGTTTTTCCATTTCGATTCGTTAGTTATGATATGAATCAAACTATTTGCAATTCAGTGTTTTAGCTTATTTCATTTTTGTTTGTTTGTTTCTTCTCTCAGGTTATTATTAAGGTTAAATACAACTTTAGCTTTAGCTTTAATTCAAACTGCTGATAACAAAAGTGGGGAAACGAAATACGTTGTTTTGTGTTCTCCAATGTCCAACCCTTTAACATACCTTCAAAAACGCTTAAATCTATCTATGTGAACAGTTATTCACAGCTATATAGTCACATGTATTGACCATAAAGATTGCCTAATAACATATTTTTACATATCTGCTTGTTTTTAATTTCCGATAGAAATTCTTTCCCAGGAACTTCAGCGATACAAGTCCTTTCTTCATTAAACCGGTTTATTCTTTCTCGATACACACTTTTAGTACACAGTAATTCCACTGTCAGTGCGTTTCTCGTC
>NW_013665691.1:847700-851111 GCF_000517525.1 Limulus polyphemus
CTCGAAACAGAATCGTAAATTACCTGGAACTCTCTTCATTCAATCCCGCAGGCTTTCTCTGCCAGGCTTTTATACTAAAAAAGAGGGCGTCTCGAACAAACTCGGGCTTACCCGATAATTCATGATCATTCGAGAAATTTCACGCATGCTACCAGCGCCAAACGCGCCAGCAGCGTCACGTGACTTCGGCTGTCGTAACAATATTTCCTTTTTAATTGAATTAAGCTGAAGCGATCGCTCATGAAATCCATGATAACTGCCATAAAGCTAAAAGTACAAGTACAGGTAGGAAGTTATTCACCTACAAGTCTTTCTCAATTGTTTTTTTTTTCTTTAGCTATATTATTAAAACGATCTGGGAATAAGACTATATATATAGTGACTTGTTTCCTAGAGTAGTTCAACCTAATGAATTATGAGCTTCATCACTGATGTCACTAATGGCACAAAATAGTTATTCAGAATCTGAGCTTGTGACTGGCGGACTAGAAAACGGAATATTCAAGTGTTTAAGAATAAACTTGAGTTTTTCAGCTGGTTGTGATTTGTAGCATTCTTTTCTGATGACAAAAATGATCCAAATGACTCAAAAAGTCTAATTAGTCAAAAATGTCGCAATAATTTTACCAGGAAGTGAAAGTACGTTCTTTTTTATTTAAACATTTCTTCTTTTTTTCTCCATGTTTAGCATGGTCGTTTATTTACCTTCCAAATATAACAAATCTCGTTCAAAAAATGTCGGTGATTCGTTTTTTTTT
Source organism: Limulus polyphemus (assembly GCF_000517525.1). Classification (NCBI taxonomy): domain Eukaryota; kingdom Metazoa; phylum Arthropoda; class Merostomata; order Xiphosura; family Limulidae; genus Limulus; species Limulus polyphemus. Next base: position 848,459 of record NW_013665691.1, read on the forward strand.
AGTTGTTGTTTCAGATGCTGTGAAGATCTATAAGTGCTCATGGCGGATGTCCAAAAAATGTTCGTGATTTCGTTTTTTTTTTTTTTGTTTTTGTTATTGTATAAGATCGCTGTGAAGATTTACAAGTGCTCGTTACGGGAGTCCTAGTTTTGACTGTCAAACTACACATAACTGTTTTTCTTCTCAACCATTATATATTGACAAGAACTAAGTAATTATAGAATCTTATGGTTGGCATTATATTAAGTCTATTATTTTTCTTACCGTGAACTTCTGACATTACGAGGGAAGTATGTATAGGTTAAAGCCTTGAGCTATATCCTTCCATGGTTGCTAAAACATTGTTGCTTATATCTGTGATCGCGTGCACGAAAGGTGTTTTAAATGTCTATGCTGAACTGTATATAAAACACATTTTCTGTGGTTAGAATGTAATTATTGTGTGCGAGCCATTCTACAAATAAAGGCTATGCCACGCCCTGACGCATCAACGATTACCTTCCTAAGTATTAAACAATAAAAACCGATTTCTTTGTGACACGCAAACAGAAGTAATTTTTGTACCTTTACTATAATTTCAACTAAAAATACCTAAGCTTAAGCTGTAAATCTTCTGTAACTGAGTTTTATTAGCATGATTATTTATTCTATAACTAGTTATAAAATAACTACTATGGCACATGATTATAAAAGCGTTTTTCTAAACTGTTCTTAACATTTCGTTAATTAGCGTTTCTTAGTGGACAGTTTTCATCGGATTCATAACTGTTTCAAAATGTCACCTTCCACCATTGCATCACTAAGGTTGTCTCTTGAAATATCTCAATCTTAACGGTATTACACCTGCTATTATGCTTCTGTAAACAATGATGTTTGTTAAACGTATCCTTTTGTAGTTCAATATAAGCAAATAGACCAATTATATCATTGCTATATCCGTAAATGTACGTTGGGGGGTGGGGGCGTCCAAATCAGGTGATCACATCTTCCGATGTGGGGGGGGGAGGTCCAAATCAGGTGATCACATCTTCCTGGCTTCGGAGCATGCAAGAGTTAATGATGCGTGACGAACTAGAATTTCAGACATATTAAAAGAGATATTTCAATAAATTAAAAAACTATTAACTCCAGTTTTTAAAAAGAAAATCAACTTTAAATTGCATCGTAATGCAGTTTTGATAATGAAAAGTCAAAATTTGAGACCAGCATTTGAGAATGTTTTCTCTTTTATTTCTGTGATATCTTAATTGTGTTTTCTCTTTTTATTTCTGTGATATCTTAATTATAGTTTACCAGATTTTTTTATTACTTCAATATTTTAATATCATTTAAGAAAATTGTTTTAAAATACATTCTCTGAGTTCGCAATACCCATTCAATCAGAATGTTTGTAATTAAGCATAAAGCTACACAATGGGCTATCTGTGCTCTGCCGACCACGGGTATCGAAACCCGGATTCTAGCGTTGTAAGTCCGCAGACATGCCGCTGTGCCACTGGGGGGCGCCATTCAATCAGAAAAATCAAAAAACATCGTATATCTCCTGGTATCAAAATGGTTCTAATTTGTTTTATGCACATATACAGTAGATAAACTTGCATTAACTTTCATTTTTTTTTACTTCAATGGGTTGAAAAAAATCCTCAGTTAGATATATTTCTTGCTGCTTAAGTGAATAATAAATAATCAAATTTAAGTAAAACTTGATTTCGCGGGTTTCCACCACGTTGATATATATTCTATGCAAATATATCAGCATTTTAAAGTATTTCTGATCTTATTTTAGACTACTGCTGTATCCTATAGTCGTATTAATATCCTGAGTCAATAATGAAACTTTACTGAAGGCTATTATCAAGAATAGCATTACGTTAAACTTTGTAACCCTTCATAAAAAAAAGAACGAGGCAAAAACTGAAATTATTATTTCAACAAACCACTGTAACTACCTTCCAATTCTTGAAGACCTTTTATTATAACTGAAAAGCAAGTTGCTTGTAATACTAGCATGCGAAACTTTGATTCAGATTGAAAATACTATAACCAAACTCCCGTTAATTCCGCTGGATTTAACATGAAGTTTACTTAAAACGGTAAAGAGTAGAGTAACTCTTTCTGCTTTATCATTTTCTTTCTGTTAAATTTGATGCGTTGGTTCTCTATATGTGCTTGGAAATAATACTGAGTGTTTCTACGATTGGCAATCGAACTCACATAAACACAAATACTTTAATGCAACGTTAAAATTTACTACTGTTTAATAAACAAAATCTTGCTTTCTGCCATTGTTAATAGAATTAATGAATAGTGAATATAGAATAACCTTCGAGGACCATAAATGCAAACGTAAAAGCAAGGGTTACAGCAAGTTTTACACCTTGTGTCTACCATTTATTGACGTGCGAAGTTTAAAATCATCTAGAGATGGAGGAATTTTCTAGAAACATGATTGGCGATTACATATGTCGATATTATTTTCTTGGCACTTGTGTATATTGTTAAAATAATAAATAAATAACACACAACGTTAAAATCGATACACAACTAAAAACATTTCTAAAACATGTAGTCTACAGTTTAGAGATGTTTTTAATTGTGTGTCGATTTTTACGTTGTGTGTTGTTTATTTATTCTTTTAATTTTGTGTGTTTTT
>NW_013665691.1:851606-885049 GCF_000517525.1 Limulus polyphemus
TATATATATATATATATATATATATATACGGTATGGCTTTAAATTAGACGTTTTTTAGTAACGTCGTAAATATGTGAACCGATTTTATGCTTTTTACTTTTAAGTATTACTGCGCATGAATAATCGTCTCGCTGAAGGTAAGATCCGGAGAACGCTTCAAATTGAGCAATGTGGTTCTATTTGATAATGTATTTTAAAGCTTCAAACACAAGCCTATTGAAGTGTTTAAAGTTATTCAACGACCTCCATTCTTCAGTATTTGAAGCTTTTCTTTGAAAGCAACACTAAATCCACCAAAATGCTTAAAACTACAGGGGATCATTTCAAAACATATCCCATAATGCCTCAAATGAACAATACCTTTCTCGGCTTTGCGCTCGTGACTTTAACGTATGTGTTTACCCTGGAAAGCCTAAAGTTTTGAAAAAACGAAAATATAAATCTCACCAGATGTATTTCTCGTCACGCAAACTGGTCTTGAGCTCTAGACGAATATTCGTGAAACCTGTGAAATCTTCTCAGATTTCTGTTAATTATTTCGTGGCAAACTTTCTTAGCCAAAACTCCATTTTGATAAATCATCGACTTTGAATAATTTAAGATAGTCAACAGAAAATATTATCAAAGTCTAAAGCAGTCAAGATCCATAAAGACAGATGCCAGCTGACGCCCCTAGAGACTAAACTAAACCTCCTTGGTGTTGTCGAGTGAATCCATTAATCAAGAAATGTCTTTTCTATTTGTCTTCATCGTCGTTTCATATGTCATAGTGCCTACAGAGGCCGCTTCATTAATCCTCGATAAATGCATCGAAATTCCAGCCCGTCTATCCGGAGCCTCTCTTTAAGACTTTCTTGCTTAATTCTTGCAGATGGTACAATCCCCCGAGGGAGCTTCACCAAAGAAGGTTTGATGGATTGAATCAGGCAAAACACTGTCAATGCTGTTGAGTCCTCCTTTCCAAATATCTTAGATACGTACTCTGAAGATCTTCTGCTTTAAACCTAAAAACTTGGTACAGAGAATCTAATTCTGGTATATTCGTCATCGTCTCCTTAACTGGTTGCTTACGTGGCTTCGCACAGTCGTATTTTTGTATTGTTTGTTTGTTTGTTTTTGCATTTCGCGCAAAGCTACACGAAAACTATCTGGGCTAGCCGTCCCTAACTTAGCAGTGTAAGACTAGAGGGACGGCAGCTAGTCATCATCACCCACCGTCAACTCTTGGGCTACTTTTTTACCAACGAATAGTGGGATTGACCGTAACATTATAACGCCCCCGCGGCTGAAAGGGTGAGCATGCTTGTTGAGACGGGAATTCGAACCCGCGATCTTCAGATTGCGAGTCGAGCTCCCTAACCACCTGGCCATGCCGGGCCCGTATTTTTGTATCTTTCTTGTATTGCATGAAACGACTATCACATACACAATATTTAGTGAAGTAATTGATGTAAAGTTTCCTCGCGAAAACTTTCAGAATACTCTTGGTAAAGTCTAAATTATATTTGCGTTTATTTATGTACACGGATTAACGTCAAATATAAAAGGAAAAAAATCTCGAAAACTTTGAATGCGGAAGATAAAATATTTACACTTTGTTTGATGATGCAATAATATTTGTATACAGATTAGGGTTATATTTTACGAAGGAGATATTCTAAATTCTTATCTTTGACACGTGTAACAAACATTCAACTTGTAAAAGTTATGGTTTACAGGATTTTAAGAATGTATCAAACGGGATCCATAACCTTAAGTTATTATTTATTAAAAACCTTACATTTTCTCGCAGTTATAATAGCACTGTTCTATCTTACCAACCATGTTTGTTTTAGTTCAAAATACAGTCGAGTTTGAATATACGTTTTGGCATGATGTACCAGTCTTAGATTTCTGAACTTAAGACTAACTGTAACGCATGTGGAACGAGACATAAATATTATTCTTTTATATTTTATTTTCGAACTGAAGCACTGCGTTCTATCTTTGTGATCAATGTTTTGCTAATGCCCACGTTCCTTAACACTAATCCTTAAAAACTGTCTCAACACTCTACACCGGCAGATCATGAGATTTTATCTGGTGGGTGAGAGGAGGTGCATTATTTTAGGCTAGGAGTCTGAGTCTCCCGAGAAAATCCAGAAGGAAAGCTTGTGAGTTTTTAACATTTTGGTATGAAAAAATTTAACTCTCCTTGCACAAAATTGCATACTCGTTGAACTGCAAATGGAAACTCGAAACAATGATGAATAAAAGTGGAGTACAAAGAACCACAAGTAGAGAAGTATTCTTAAACGTTCACAACTTTAGCAGAAAAAACATGAGTTTTAACTTTTATTACACGTTTGAAACATATATGCATGTGTTTTGTTTGTGCTTTTTTGGAAGATGTCCTTTTCAGGATGAACAACACTAACAAAGAGTACAAGTAAAGAATAAACATTTCAAAAAGGGAAGTAAATATAAGAATGGCTAATATCAATCCTTCACACCAATGCAAACAAGATAATAGAGATGGTAGTTGCATCATCTCTACATAATATCGCAGGCACACACTGTAGTTGAATGTTAATTGACAAAAATAGGATAAATTAAAATCAACTGTGATTGCTATATATATTGCTATATGTTAATTTTTGCCGTTTATGGAAAATTTGTTTTTTGTTTTTTTAATGAAATGTTTCAATAGACATAGGAAGGTTGTATTTATAAGCAAGTTCTAAATATAATAAGTTTCAAACGGTAATATTTATTGTTTATCTATGTTTGGCTGCTAATTCCTGTTTCACCTTGTACTTATGCTATTTAAAGGATTATCGAATTTTTGTAAAAAAAAGTTAACTCCAAGGGGTAATGATAACATCATTTACACTATAATTATGTTTTTCTTGAGATACTACCAGTTATTAATAATGATTATAAAAGCGGATACTCCGTTTGAAACTATGTCACCTCAGTGCAATTAGTTGACACCACTGATTTGGTTTTTGAGTTATCATGTAATAAAAAGAAGCAGAAGAAAGAAGAACAAGACATTCCCACAACTTGTGACTCAGTCATTACATAGATATTGTTATAAAAGGAAACATTATATAGTATTGTAAAGTTCTGATGTCCTATTGAGAAGATATTTAAAATACCATTTCGATGAACAATCCGAGCCATCCTTACATAGGCAGTGCTACCGCCTGCCTGATAGCCTGCAGCAACAACACTAGAAAATCAGTAGCGATATGTAAAACAGTAGTCAAGTCCCCTGTGTATTCCGACCGCTATACCACTTCTTTTTCTTTTCCTCCAATGATTTACAATCTTCCTCATCATCAGTGATATGTAAGCTAATCATGCTCACTCTAAGGATAGTGAGATTCGACATCACCCTTATAACGCACCAACAGTCTGAAAGCGTGGAAAGCGATTTTTTTTCTTTCTCTCTTTTTTTTTGTTGTTGTTGTTGTTGTTTTCTGGTAATGAGGACAGAAATATTGTATCCACAGATGCATAGTGTCCGGCACGTTGACCACTGGGCCACGCACAACCCAAGGTAGCACTATAGATATATATAATTTCGGTATACAGTGAAAGATAACGAACGAAAATTACTTGAAAAGATCGGAAATCGAGAAAAATGCGTGCGATTTCGGGGGGTTGGGAGATAGGCCGTGGGTAGGAGTGCAGTTTCAACAAACCATCTAGTTCTGTCCCTAATCCACTTTTCACAGAAGTATTTTCAAAAGGATCTTCCTTAGGGTACACAGTGTTATTTTATTATAAGTTTGAGATTATCAACGATATTTTTTTAAATATACCGTATCCAAACCTTTGTCTCAAATGTTCGTCATTTAGAGAATTGACTAAGATGTAGCTGTGACTGAGTTTAAGATTGGAGAAATAAAAACGTTACAGTGTTGTGTTAAACGCGGCTACAGTTTTTCGAATTATTTTTCTATTATATGTTTTTGCTATGACGCTCCCCTTTTTTCTTTCCTCAATTCAACTTCCTTCAGCATTTAAAGTGTTCTTCTATATAATTTTTTGTTAAAAAGCTGTATCAAATGCAACTGCATGATATTCACGATGTAACTCGAAAGTAGTTAGCAAATGTTTGCATTTTTCTTAAAGTTTTATACTGGATGGTGTTTCTGTAAATCAGTTAGCATTTCGACCTACCTTTAGACTGCTACAAATCATCGTCCAGTTCTTTCGTTGAACATTAGAATCTCGTCAGCTTGTAATTAGTAAATGACATTTGTACAATTTTTCGTCTAATTGATCTTGTGTTGTATTACACAGGCCTGCGAATTTAAACTTCAGAACCGTTTTTTTGGTTTTAATAACGGATTTTCCATAATCCAGCTATGAAGATTTCGAAAATAATATTACCTTTTTCTATCACGTAAGGATATTTTACAAATCAGGAAGAAAAAAAAAATTCTTACTTAAATCAAATTATTATTTCGTTTACCACAATGAACATTTTTTATAAGTCCCCCAGTGGCACAGCGGTATGTCTGCGGACTTGCAACGCTAGAAACCGGGTTTCGATACCCGTGGTGGGCAGAGCACAGATAGCCCATTAATTATAATTTGCTTAATTATAAACAAACAAAACATTTTTTATTATTATGTTTGTTAACAAAAATACAAACAAACTGAAGAAAAGGGAAGAACAGTGATGTCAAACGAATATGCATCCTGATTTGTGTGTGTGTGAAATATACGTCTTTTAGTCTCTAAACTACGTGTTGTGGTCTTTCTTTTATGTATTGCGTCTAGAGCATCTCGTTTCAATGACCAACATAATCAGTCATCATGCTGATGTTCCACCTTCCCTGATATCTCCTCTCCATTTTCCTGATGCCTTAATGAAACCTTTCCCCTTTTTCTTCGCTGATGGCACCGAGATTTTCAGGGAAACAGTCAATATGAGAGTGTAAGAAATGAACTTTCAAGCTGGTATTACAGCCCAACTTTTCGAATTTATCGAGCATGTTATTGATAATATTTTCGTAATTTGGGTCCTTGTTGTTTCCTAAAAATTTTCCAATAACATCTTTAAAGGCAATTCACGCTTCTTTTTCAACTTTCCTTATTGTCCTTTCAAAACCGTTCATCTAAAGTCAATTTCCTAATCTGAAGCCCAACAAAAATCTCTTCTTTAAGTCTCGCTTCTGAAAGAGCTGGGAATTGGCCACATAGCTACTTGAAACAGTCGCTATCTTTGTCTAAGCCATTTACAAACTGCTTCATCAAGCCCAGTTTTATGTAAAGGTAATAGGACTTTCTTTGTGTCAACCAAACTTTCACGTTCAATGTTTTTTTATCCTGGTATCAGGCTGACTCTGCATGGCCATTGCTTTTTTATCCAATGCTGATTTCGTGCTCTGCTGTCCCATTCACACAAAAAACATGGAACTTTGTATAACCGGACTGTTGACCCAACAACATACAAAGGACTTTAAATTCTCCACAAAGTAGCCAACTGTGTTCTTTGTATTTGACCTTATTAAAAAGAAGTTCGAGATTTTCGCAATAGGAACAGATGCATATATGTTAACATTGGGAAGGAGAACACCTTCTAGACTTCTTTTGGAGGAATCAATGAACAATCGTCACTCACTTGTTTCATAGACTGCAGCTCCTAGCATTGTATTAATTCAGCAATATTTTTGTAATAAACCAGCGAACCGTCTTACAAAAAAGTATGGTATAAACTCTTTCTCACAACTTATGTGCGAATAAAATGATGCTCCTGGAGATAGTAGTTCTTAGCCCGAAGCCTGAAGCCCAAAATATCTGAAGAATTCTTTAGAAAGCCCAAATCTTGTGTGAAAAGTTGTGAATCACCAGACGTTTCAGGTTGAAAACAATCCCTATCATCATTTCTAATGACATCTGATTCAGAATCAGATGAAATTGTATCAAAAGTCTCCGGTCGCGTAGGTACAGGTACATCACGTTCATGAGCAACAGGTCTTATAGCAAATTGAAGGTTCGGATAAGAAATTTCCTTTTCATTTCGTGCGTTGTGGCTTCTAGGCTCACGCCAGACCATGGAATTCCAAAAGGCAAAGACGTTTTCTTACCTTTTGTCCATTGTCTCAACTCTTCTACACTAACGTTGCAAACATTTTGCGGAGCCCATGATATGTCTTGGTCCCCAAGTTTTATTCAGAATATGCGTAATACGCTTTTTTGACGAATTCTGTAATGTTTTGCCTTTGTTTCTTTACAACAAATATACCATAGATATAACAGAATATGTTTGGGTCATTTACACAACCCCTTATTGCCATAGCGACGAATAAATAATATTGAAAATAAAAAAGTAATGTCAAAGTGCACACACAAACAAATACTATCCAGAAATGACACGTCATGCGGCCTGTTAACTGCTTATATACTAGTGGTATGTTTCTCGTTGGTTCTAAAACGATCGATAAGACTCTCACGTCGCGATTGGTCTAGAGAAATCTATAGCTAATGGTGGTCAACATTTTAAGCATAACAAATGTGACCCGATTTCAATGAAAATGATTCACTTATGTAAAAGTGCATATGACGTTTTGTGAAAAATCTGTACGTGATGGAGAAAAATGGATATAATGTTCGGATTAAGCGTATAGGAATTACTGTAGAACGTGTAAAAATTTCAAGACCACAAAACCATCGTAGGCCTGGGTTATCAGTGTTGGTTCAAAAGCAGATTATGCCCTGTATTTACCTTTGTCTCAAACTACAGTTTACACTGGAATTATACTGCTGACCAGTGTAACTGACACTCTATTTACGGTGCTGCCTGTACTGTAGCTTACAATGTACTCACAGTGTTGTTTCAAATGTAGCTCGCACAGTACTTGCAGTAAATATTGTCTGCGATGTATCTTACACATTTTGATTAGTGCAATTTGCACTATGTTTACAATGTTACCTCAACGCAGCTTACATTGTACCTACAGTGTTGTCTCTACTTCAGCTTACACAGTGTTTACAGCGCTACTCCTAATACAGCTTATACTTTGTTTAAAGTATTGCCTCTAGTTCGGTTTATATAGTACTAGCAGAGTTTGTTTGAAGTTAAGCACAAAGCTACACAATTGGCTATCTGTGCTCTGCCAACCACGGGTATCGAAACCTGGTTTCTTGCTAGTGTAATTCCGCAAACATACCGCTATGCCACTGGGGAGCATACTAGTAGATACCCACAAAATATTTGCTGTCAGATAGTATCTTTTTTGCTGCAGTACTTCTTTATATACAGGATTTCTAAAATAATACAAAAGAATTCTATAAGTCCAATTGTTTTAGGCCTAACAGCAGTTAAGCCTTTACGGCCTATATTCGATAAAGAGATAAATTAACACTGTAACTTGTGTGCGTTTTTTGCTTTAACTTAGTTAGGACTAAACTATACCGTACTTTATGCTATCAGTAAATAAAGGAATAATGCTATTCTACGACCTAACATTAGACCTTTTTAAAAACTTTGATAAGTTTTTAATATGTTGTTATACAAAATGCCTACTAAAGTATATTTACATTTTGCTTTTTGTTGATATCTGTTGAAATAAAGTGTGCGCGCATGCTCATTTAGGTTGTAAGGTGCGCGCGCATTTTCAAGACAGATAAAACTGAGTATTATTATAATAGATTTACAGTACTGCCTCTAATTCGGCTTATGTAGTGTTTACACCAGTGCCTCTACTGGAGCCTATTATGTACTTACAGTACTGCCTCTACTGGAGCCTACTGTGTATTCACAGTACTGCCTCTACTGAATCCTATTATGTATTTAGAGTGCTGCCTCTACTAGAACCTACTTGTATTTATACTGCTGCCTCTACTAGAACCTACTTGTATTTATAGCAGTGTTGCCACTACTGGAACCTGGTATGTATTTATAGCAGTGCTGCCACTACTGGAACCTACTATGTATTTATAGTACTGCCTCTACTAGAACTTACTTTTATTTATAGCAGTGCTGCCATTACTGGAACCTACTATGTATTTATAGCAGTGCTGCCACTACTGGAACCTACTATGTATTTATAGTACTACCTCTACTAGAACCTACTTGTATTTATTGCAGTGCTGCCACTACTGGAACCTACTATGTATTTATAGCAGTGTTGCCACTACTGGAACCTACTATGTATTTATAGTACTGCTTCTGCTGCAACTTGTTTTTTATTTACAACATTGTCTTTACTGTTGAATATTTTATGAGAGTAATTATATTCGCAAGTACTTGCATCTGTTTGCTTGTGGCTACCTAAACATTTTACTTCTAAATCAAAGATGTACATTAAAAAAGGTCTATGTTATCAAAATAAATAAATAATACAAAAAAAACCAAAAATTATATAAAATCGCGTATCTTACGTATTTAAAATGGTTATATGTTATATGGACTAGGCGTGACCCAGCAGTGAGCGTGCTCTGACTGGGAATCCGAGATTTCATAGTTAGCAGCTCGTTGTCACAAAAACGTACTCTGCACTTTGGAGCCGTGGGTGCTTTATAAGAATAACAGTAAATTCTTGCTATTCGGTCAAACAATAGTTGCCCAAGAGATGTCGTTGGGTGGTGTCGACTAGCTGCCGTCCTTCTCTCGTCATCTCACTTCTATATTAGACACTGCTAGTGCCGCCCTTATATCGCTTTGCGCAAAATTCGACAAACTAGCAGTTCAAAACTAGTGACGGCTGTGAGCAGATTGCCCTTTGTAGATTTACTCAAAACTTTGAAACAAAACAAAAGTAGCTAAACATAAACTTAAGCCTGAAAAAAAAATCGTTTTCCCAAGACGTGTTTCATGTGTAAAAATAGTTTTACTCGTCGAAAGTTTTCTTAGATTGTTTTTACTCTTCTTTTCGCGGTTTTATACAAACATAAAATATGTTGAAGAAACAAACCGGGCTGGTGTATTTGAATTAAGAAAAAATTCCAGCGTTTATAATCTAAGAGGAATTTACTGAAATATTTTAAGTTAAAGTTTTATCGTTTATGCACACTAAAGTATGCAAGCCGGAATCTAATTTTTCAAACCATACGCGTAACTAACTGTCAGTTTGAAATATTCAAGTATGATGTTTTTGAATTTTTTGTTGTTGTTGCAGAGTTTTTTTGACAATTGCTTTGGGTCATTTTGATTTATGTTATGATAACATTATTTCATATTTTCTAACATGTAATATGGTGTAGTAGACGCTTTAAACTTTATACAATTCCTTTGTTTGGATATAATATTTTATAGTAGTATTCATTTACAAATTAGTAATATATAGAAAGTTAAAAATTAAAAAAAAATTTCTTGCACTGGTGGAACTTAAACTGTAAGATCCATCACTAACAATATGTCTTCTCACCATGTCGTTGAAACTGGAACTGTAAGATCACTGACTACATACTTTCTCACCTTCTCGGTGGAATATGAAAAGTCAGATCCATCATTAATTATGTTTTCTCGCTGTTTCGTTAAAACTTGAACTGTAAGATCCATCAGTAAGTATATGCTTTCTCACCATGTTGCTGGAGTTTCATTTGTAAGATCCATCAATACCTATATGCTTTCTCACCATGTCGCTGGAGTTTCATCTGTAAGATCCATCACTAACTACATGCTTTCTCATCAAGTCGCTGAAGTTTCGTCTGTAAGATCCATCAATAACTATATGTTTTCTCATCATGTCGCAGGAACACGTTGCTGGAGCTTGAATTCTAAAATCCGTTATTTACGATATTTTCTCAGTGAGTCACTAGGACCAGGAATTTATCATTTAATGCAAATAAGGACTTCAAATTGTTTCATAGAGCAAGAACTCTTAAAAATTCCTACGCTGACGAATGCTCCTATAATGTCACTGAAGTCATAACTCAGTACTTCATCAAGTAATTGGGATTTATGTAACATAGCTTTTAATTCGCCATTAAAAAGAATACATTAAATACAATTTTTGTACCGTCACCATCTATCTCTTATCTGACTTTTGTATACTAGAACCACTCTTTGGTATAACCATGTATGTTCATATCAAAGGACTGAACTCGTCGTTCTCAGTCTTTTTGTTGGAAATTATTGGGTTTCTACGGGTTAAGACATAAGCCTATTATTAACCGTTATTATTATAGGTTCGTTTAAATATTGTGACATTCAATTATTTGCAAACGCTTAGATCCCGAGTTTTTTGCATGAAAATATTTCGAATACAGTTGGTAAATTCGGTTTTCGAAAAACACAATTACATTATAAATTGTATATTACTTCAGCTCTTTATACATTTCAGACATCAGTAGTAAGTTTACGGACTTATAACATTGAAATAAAAATGTTTAGGTGCTTGTAACGATGTGAAAGATATTCTTACAATAGAATGAATTGTATAGGACACATATAATCAATATCTGTAGTTTTTATTAACCAATAGTATATATATATATATACTACACCTACCGGATGCAATGCGATAGATCTGGTTAATTAAGGGAAAAAAGCTTAATCCAGATCATTAGTCATGGCTCTTCTTTATAGTACTGGTAAAAGAAATCTTTACCGTACAGAGTTTAATTGCTTTATGTCAGCATAACAAGTTCCTATCTTCAAAAACAAATAATAGTAAAAAAAATTGTTTACCCGATTTAACTTTTATTTTTCTACTAGTTTTTCTTTTACACGCCAGAGAATTTTAGTTTAAATGCATATTCTCAATTACAAAGAAATCTTAAATTTCTAAAACTACTACCATGATTTTTCGCATTTTATGAATAACTGTTAAGTCAAGATAATATGAACTGCTTTTAGGTATTGGTAAATTTTCTTTCTTTTCGGTATGTTTTTACCATTGTGATATACAAGTTGTAAACAGTCTAGTAATTACGAAGGAAAAAAAGGATTAGAAAAAAAAGATTCATTTTTGTATTCAATGCCAGGTGGCGATTTCTCAAACAGTTTCAGAGGGAAAGTTAAATTTTAGAAATGGAAAATCATGCTAGTAAATACATATGTGTATCTTTACTTTTAAATTGATAAAATTTTGAAAAAAAATATTTGTCTGGTTAAAACGTTTTTTACATAGAGATACTTTGTGTGCTTATATATATATATATATAATTTATTTTGGTTTGTAAGAACTTAGAAATCGATAGGCCTAGGTAACCATGCTGTATTACTATTAGTAACTATAGTCTATAGTATTGACAATATTTTACTTGTAAGTTGCAGCTTACACTATTAGTATTATATTTTTAAGTATTTTATATCTTAAGTAATTAAGAGTTGTTAATTTTATTATAAATTTAAATTAAAGAAATGGTTTAGGTTCCACACCTTTACGAGTAGGATAAAAGCTTTAGAGCTAACACTAGTACTAGTAGTAATTAACAGTTAAGTAATAATTAAAGGATTGAAAATGACAGTGGCATTGTTGAACCATTTCTAGAAGAAAAAAAATAATTAACGGTATTTGTGACAAGTTGAATGGGGTTTAAAAGTGAAATAATAAATGTTTTATTCTAGTATTTTGTATGGAATTATAACTTAACTCAGACTAAAAGTTAAAAAAATGTTTACTACATAATCAGTACATGTACTACTAATAGACCATTTTTCTCGAGCAAATGATATCTGACAGACTGCCAAATGGCTTAATTCCAGAAAAGTTAGTCCATCATGTAAAGGGCCAATTAAGAAAATTTGGGACCCTGGGCACAGAGAACACTGTGATGAGTATGGTACTGTTGTATACACTGTTTAAAGGTATCCTTGGTAGTATACAAGATTTTTTTTTCCTTTTGAATACTAAAATAGGAAAAAAAAATTTGCAACTCCTAAATAACTAAGCTACTTAACTTTTCTCAAATATTTTTGTAAAATTACACATCAACAAAATGATTTTCTGTAATGCAAAAAACAATCCATAATGTTTAATATTAGAGCTGTATGAGTTTTGCTTCTTCTTTAGGTTTAGGTCTGTACTTCTAAGAGTTTTTAAATGAAACAAAGTATGGTAATTGGGTGTTATTCCATATACCAAGGTGTCTTTGCAATTTTATGTATGAAAAAAAAATTACTTTTAAAAATTTAATGCTCATTAGCCTTTACTATATTTGAATGGTAATGTTTATAACATACTTGCTTATATAAGCCACATTTTTGGTTAAGCACATGAATTGAAGTTAACAGAGAAAAATCTGTTTTGAATGAGAAAACCTCAACATGTTATCTGTGCTAGTTAAGGGAACATCAGCAAACTATGGGCACTTAAACTCAAAGAACTGTAAAAACTGCACAGCTCTACTGCATATGTCATTTTGAATGTTTATAGGCAGAAAAATAAAACAACACATAGTATAATGCCACACCAGTTATTTACACAACAGAAAGCTGTTTTAAGACCAGTACTACACAGAAATGTTACTTCTGTCTAAGACTATAGTTAGGCGGCCATCCCATGAAATTTGTATTTACAAAATCAAAACATGTCACACACATGATATATTTTGTTTCTATAATTTACCTTCTTTAGATACACACTCGGAAATCCACAATGTGGGTGAAAGCTTGCACCCATATGTTAATTTGTTAAAACTGAACTGCATCGTTTTATCAGCTCAAGTTTTAAAATTTTGTAACAGAAGTCACTAATTTCTGCAAACATTAAATGCTGCTAACAAAAATGAGGTTTTTATTGGTATTTATGCTCTCTTAGATGTGTTCATTTTTAGATATTATTACAAAAAAGTGGAACCTTTTAAGAAGAATTTAAGTTTTAATCAAAAGCATGAAAAAATAATATTTTCATACAGAATACACTCACTAAAAAGTACACCTTACAAGTCTTAAATCTGAATTTTTTTCCCATCAGTAAAGTCTTACCTATACTGGATAGAGTATATAAATTTTATATTGTAAGATAAGTATTTGTATTTATAGTATTTTCTTCTTTTTTTTTTTGGTAAAGGCAGATGAGATGTTAATACATCAATTTTTGAACATAAGTAGTAAATTTTCTAAACATCCATCTTTTTGATTGGATTATGTTTTTAGACAAGCTTTTCTAAAAAATTAAGAATATAAATATTGGAGAATTTCAGGATATTTAAATAAATAGAAAAGATAAATCTTTCAGGTGTTGCTGAACTTTTTACAAGCATAAGTGTGAATTAGGGGTTAATCTGCCTCTAACTGAACCTCAGATAGTGCATAAAAAGTAGCTTCATTAACATTCAAAGTTTGGTATGCTAAACATGCATTGTGTGTATAATAACACCAAACCTACTTAGTTAAAACATCTTTCAAAAGTGGTCCACACACTAGATGTTTCAATACCTGTTTTACATTTTCCTAAAAATAATATAGAATCATTAATACATATTTCAAAATAAATTTATTCAACAGTAGTAGCTCATTTAAAATTCAATTGTCTTGCTGGGTTTATTTATTATTAAAATATTCTGTGGAAACAAATATTCCAAATAACTGAATGAGGAATAGGAGAGCAAACTCTCATTCTTAATCATTTGTCAATGAAATATTAATACAAAAGTGTATATTTTATACAAATTTAATTACAATATACTATTACAGCTGTAGAAACATTTTAATTAATAAAAATACATTAGTATCAGTAATGAAACAGTATTAGAGGAAGTAATCATTAAAATGCTCTATCATATGTTAATTAGTATGTATTTCTGTTAAGCATTTTGTGTATTTTATTTAACACTAGAATTACAAGTGGGGGTCTTAAATGCCTTTTACTAAACTATTTGCCAAGTTGTTTGTGGGTCCTTCACTTTCTGTACTGTTGGTTACAGAATCCCTAATGAAATATAAATCATTAACAAAAAGTTGAAACTAAAGTACTATCATTTTTGCAATTAATTCCAATAATTACTGTTGGGAATCCTTGCATATTTTACAATGGAAATGAGTGATTTCATACAGTTTTTATTGGTCAGTTCTTTACACTGAGTGTGATAACAGTGAAAATGGAACATTATTCAATACAGTGCAATATGTGGACTTTACTGGTAGTGAATTAAATAATAACAAATTTGTAATTTGAGGTTAATACAATGTTTGAGCACAAAAAAGAAACACTTTATAGGTAGTGTTTAAATCATTTGTTGTTCGTAGTTATACATTAGTGTCAGGCATAAGCATGTTATGGGTTGTTGAGAGGAGAAAAATCTTAATCTCACTATGCTATATGACAACACTGTAATAATATTTCACAAATAGTCTATGACCATATAACATAATGCTTTACTAGTGCAATATGCTTAAAATTAATTTTTCACTCATTTTCTGACCAGATTATTCTTTATGAAAAATGAAAGGAAAGCTTGTAAAAATGAATCCAACAAGAGAAGGCTAAGATAAAATACTGCTTGTTCTTTGTGGGTAGAATTTTTTTTTGTATATTGAAGTAAAATGCTGGAATTTCACTGTACTTCCAGTAAAAATCAGTGACTGGAATTTAACCACAGGAAGATAAGTTCCTAGTTGTTGAATGTATAAATTCTTTCTAACCTTTTAACATTGCATCAGTTAATGTAATCCTATTGAAGATTACGCTTAAAATTTAAAAAAGTGCATGTTATGTTTCTGTATACTATTTTTAAAATTCTTGACTACAGAGAACAATTTTATGTATGTTTTATTTTAGTGTTATTTTTGGCTTGTGTTAGATTATTTGGAGCAGTATGATATGAAGGTAAGAATATAGTTGAAATTTGTTTATAATTTTTTTAAGTTTAGTAAACAGAATTAGTATTTTTATTGAGGTACATAATTTAATAAAGAATATATAATATTTTTTTTAAAAGACTATAAATATAATACAAAAGATTTGTGTGGTTATATGATTATTTTAGAGGACCGTAAGCTGTTTGTGGGTATGCTTAGTAAACAACAAACAGAAGAAGATGTTCGTCAGTTATTTCAGCCTTATGGAACGATAGAAGAATGTACAATTTTACGTGGACCTGATGGCCAAAGTAAAGGTGAGCAACTATATTGATTCAGCAAATGTTATAATATGAATATTTCTTGGCTCATATCACTTCAAGATCAAATTAAGACAAGTAATAGATAATGTAAAGGGATAAATGTTAAGTACTGAAACATAAGTGTACAGAATTTATATAAAGATTTTGAGTAAATACATTTAAGATTTGAACAGCCATTCACTAACAATGTAATAAAGGTTTCTTGAATAATATGAATGCATGAAGATGAAAATACTTTGATTTACTCTCAGGCATGAGTAAATCATTTAATTAATTAATTACTGATGCTGTACTGTATGTGTTTTTTGACTCATCTTAATAGATTTATTTCTTTTTGAAGATTGTATCTATGTTGTTTTATTAGTCCCATGTCTTATTACAAGTATATTCCAGTATTACTACCACCTTTTTTGCATATTTCATTGTGATAATTATTATTTGTGTTATTTCTAATATTGTGTTTTTGCTTTTTCTTCAGTTTTAATATTTGTTGTCATTGATAGCAATTGCTGAGTTTGAACAAACCTAAACTTAAAATTATTTTTGGGCACACAATTCAATAAAAAAAAAACTTGTTCTCTAAAAAAAAACAATAAGGATCAGAGTTTAGTTTTTCATGTGGTTAAAAATAAAATTAACTAATTTTTGTAATGAATCATTTAGCTAGAAATAAGAAAACTATTTAAAATTGAATTCAAGTAGAAATCATTGACTGTTATTGACAAGTGCTTCATCATAGATCATAACTTGTTTTTCCTTGTTGGCTTATCTTTTTTTTTAATATGAAATTTCTATTCATACATTTTGACTAATAATAGACTGCATTTTAAGTTTTTTCATGCTCCATTGATTTCTGACAGGAGGAATCTTAATTAAATGCAGTTTATGATTGATAATGTAGATAGGGAAAATAAGGAATATATCTTTGTCAAGAAAGATACCAATTTTGTTGGGTTTTTTTCATATTTAGAATAACCCATAGTTCTTAAACTGTTATCAGACCTATGTTTTGACAAGTTGTTAATGTTATTTTGTAGTTTCTATAAAACTGTGAGGTTAGAAATTAGAACTAGGAAAGAGTTATTTTTAGGTAATTATTTGTTTCCTGTCCTTTTGACATAGAAACTGTAGTAAAATATTCTCATTATTAACTTATATTCTACACTTAGTTCCATCTTTTTTTCTAAGTTTTGTTTTATATCCATGTTTGCCTTGTATTTTAATTTGCCATAAACTACTCATTAGAAAGATTATTTGATTAATTGGAAGACTTTGCTTCTCCATAAAAATTTACTGATCTTCTATCTAATTATACAGATAACTTTAAATAAATCTCCAGCTTTACTTTATTGAAAAGAATGAAATGGACAAAAAAGCTTTTTGTTTAAAGAAAAATTGCAGCTTTCAGGGCACGTTAAAATAATTTAAGTTATTAAGAAGTCTGTTATATATCTATTGTCTTTATGGTTGATACAGCTTTTACATTTCTAGACATACACATTTCTAATATATATATATTTTAGTAGCACTACCAAAGAAAGGACTTGGATAATTTATAATGAAGAAACCCTAGTGAATATATTACAAATGAATAGAGTCTTAAAATATGCTGAAATTGTTTAAAGCTTGTATATTCATTTTTTTAAAAACAGATAAATCTTCGTGTAGTTTTTCCAAGAACTTCCAAGGTCTTTTTTAATACATAAATTGTAATCAATATACAAAAATATTTAACTTTATAACAATTTTGTAATTTTATGTTACCTTTTAACAGTGTGTGTAATTAACATACAGGGTGATCGGTTGTTGAGGTACAGATGAATGCAATATTGGCAGGCATTCAACTCAGGTCACTAAATCTTATGCCGTTAGGTTTTTGTATTTAGAAATGTTTGAAATCTGAACAATTTCCATCTCATTCTAAATTTCATTTATTAAAGTCATATAGTTACCAAATTCCTAGATAGTGTATCTGCTTTAACAAAAATTTCCACATGTTTTTAGTTTAATAATTTAGTTACGTAACGTTAGTGGAGTATGTATAATGTTATAGCATATGTCATACCTTAACTACTATCTAACTAAAAAAAAAATTTTTTAAGTTAGTGTTTTTTTTGCCCTATCAGGATGTGCATTTGTGAAGTTTGGCTCTCATGTGGAAGCACAAACTGCCATCAATGCTCTTCACGGAAGCCAAACTATGCCAGTAAGTCTGTTGTTGTAATACTCTACAGTAGCACTATTATATTCAATATTAAAATTAACAACAGGTAAATTACTAAAACTATAAATTTTCATGTGTGTTTATATGTAGCTCAGATATAGTTTCATATAGGGTTATTTTGAAGTTGAAAATATTATAAAAACAAAAGTTTCCAAATTTATGAAATATAAGTATCATGTACATCTCTAATCCTAAAGAAGCAAACTCCATAATTTGGTATTTTTATATAAAAATTTGTTTTGACTTAGAAAATAGACTTACAGTTTTATCCTACAAAATGCTATTTTAGAATAAGGTTGGCACAAAATATTCTTATGAAATAATCTGAAGACCTCTTAAACACAAGCAGATAAAACATGGCTAAAAATGATAATCATATGCAAAGGAGTGTTTAATGTACGATGAACATGTTTCTCTGAAACAAGTTACTAAATGCCTTGAAGTCAATCCATATCCAACTGATCAAATACAACAAAACAATATACAGTGTATTAGGAAGGAACTTGTATATTCAGAGAGATAGTAAACAATTATGATAAAGCTTCAATTGAATGATAAAATTAAAAGATGGAATAAAATGAAACTAGTGAACAGAATTTTTTAAATGTTTTGCAAGATGTGATGTTTAAATTCCACCAGAACTTCTTCATACACATACTTGTGTATGAATATTAAAACATTCAAATCTTTATAGGATGCTTGGTATTATTGTGGATTGTATCTTTCTACCAATAAATGTCCTTAATTTTTTGCTAGTCAAATTTATCAAAACTTGGATCTAATTACCTAATATAACATATCCCAGTCTTACACCACCTAACAAATTAATGAAGTTTTGGAGATATATGTATTAAATGTTTTATTAAAAAGTGTTAATACACAACTTTTTTTTGGTAGCTGCAAATATTTTTAGTTATTTATTTTGTTATATCTTTAAATGATAACAAGCTGTTATGTCATGTCACAACTAGGATTGTATGTCTTTGTAAAGGCAATATGTGTACAGTACACATTAAATGCATCCTGATTTGACTTCTGATTCATTACATTTGGACAAATTAAGTGTAATGAAAACGTTTATATCCAATATAAAACTTTTTAATCCAATAGATAATAATAAATAATTCAGTCAAAATATGATTGTATAACAATAGTAAAGGATATCTAATTGTAGTGCTGCCATCTAGTTGACGATACTTTTATCAAATTGTTTTACTTTTTCTTAATGAAATCAAACATGCTCCCTTAACTGTTTTCTGTGTTTCTTTTGATACATAAATTGATTTATCAAGTGAAATAAAGCATATATTTAAAGTATGCATTTTTATAAAAATATTAACTAATATTTACAATAAAGGAATCAAAAATCACTATTCAGCTATGTTCATGACTTTGGTTAAGAATGTGAAATATTATAAGCTGTAATGTTTTAGCAGTAGTGCATTTCCTGTACAAAATTCTAGGACTAGGTTTGAGTTTTCTAATGTGTAAAGTATACATATTTTTTTTAAACCAATTATTTACTGAGATGTTAATAATTTATTTTTCGATGCCATAATGCAAACTTTTGTGCAGTATTAAGGAAGTCATGTCATGTCAGAATAAAAAAAAAAGTGATGTAATATGAAATACGTAAATTTTATAAACCAAAATTTTATACTTCGACTCCCGGGGGTATTTCCAGTCTCTGGTCGATCAAAGAGTCTTCTCTCCATATCGTAATTCTTGAGTTTATGGTGGTTCATTGAGCTTTGTCCCACTTCCTTCCTCTCCTGCAGGAGAGGGTGGTTATGGTACATTCTGACAACTCCACAATGAACACTTGTATCATCAAGCAAGGGTGTACCAATTCCAGTTTTCTCTGCTTTCAGATCCTAAATCTCCTTTTCTGGGCCCACATAATGGTCTTAACTTGCCATGTTCCTGGCATGCTGAATCTAGTTGCAGACTGATTATCATGTCCCAGCAAGATTCTCCCCACAGAGAGGTCTCTCAATCCACAGGTCTCAGTGGGTGTGTTCCCAGCTGGGGACACTTCATATATTCCCTTTCCACACACTGGTACACCAAACTTCCTTCCTTTTGGTCTCCCATTCCACACCCACTAACATTGGTTGTGGATGCATTCAGTCAAAATTGGAGGGGTCTTCACATCTGTGCTTCCCCTCCTATTTGATTCCTCTCCAGAGTTCTATTCCTAATCTAAACCACTCTATGTCTAGTCCTACTGCTGGCTCCGTATTGGTAGCTACAACCATGGTTCCCACTGCTCTGATCTATACTTGTATAATCTCCTCTACCATTACCTCTGTCAACCTTGATTGGACATTGTTCATTCAGATGTCACCACATTCTGTCTTCATGCATGGCTTTTGTCAGATCAATTGCTTTAGTCCAGGGACTGACTCCACATATTGCATCTTTCCTTTCCCATTTCATCCATGTCCATTTACCAAAGGTGATGGTCTACCTTCCACCTTTGGTCTCTTTGACATTGTTTCTGTCCTTCCCACCCTTCTGTTCCTCATCTTTCCCAATTCTTCACTTGGTTGTTTGACAAAGGCTTGTCAACTTCTGCCATGCCTAACTATTGGGTTGCCTTGTTGGACACCTTCTGTTTCTCCTAGTTTTGTTAGATTTTGTCTTTTCCTGTCATTTCTCTCCTTTTGACTCGTATGTCCACAAATTCCTTTGATTTACGTGATTGGAATCTCATTGTGGTCTTTACTGTCCTCCCTTTGAATATTTTTCTACGTGTTACATGTACTATCTCTCCCTCAAGACCTATTTCCTTCTCCTCCTTGCTTGTGGATGTTGTCAATCAGATATTTATGCCTTCAATGTTACCCACATCCTCTACCATTCCTTTTATGTCATCTTATATCCCGACCAGTCCTTCCTTCCTAAGACCTATGCGACCCATGAAGGCAGTTTGTCTTTCATACCCATTTCATTACCTTCCATCTTCCACCTGTACTCCCATTCTGATCCTGATTGACTTCTTTGTCCAGTTTGCACCTTACAGCATTATGTGGCACATACTGCCTCCTTTTGGAGATCACATTCCCAACTTTTTATTTCCTGTGCTCTATCCCCTGTCATGCTGGTGTATTTTGAATTATCCATAGAAGGTTGCCATCTCCACGATGTTTCTTCTCATCAAATTTGTCTTCTCCCCATGTCACTGGAGAAGATTGTTCAGGCCGGAATGTGGACTACTCCCAATACCTTTGTCACTCATTATTTGCATGATCTGGCTGTATCTTCCTCAGGTGGATGTTGTCTCCATTCTGTGGCAGTTCTACACATGTTCATTCACCTTTGACTGGGGTAAGTTTTATCACTTCCTTTCATTTATGTTTTCTTTTCAGAGAATCTTTTTTTTACCAGTGATAATCTGATCCAAGTCTATGGTGGGTGTTACCTGGTCAGGTATGTTTTGCTTCAACCCTGCATTATTTACTGATTGCGATATAACACTCTGTAGAGATGGGGTGTTCCACAAGACAACTGTTGGTATACCCAGTGTATATATGTATGTTTCTAGGTATTAGTACATTTTACTCAGTGGTTGACTATCACTCATGGGCTTCATGAGCAAAGCAGAAGGAATTTCTGCCCATCTCTGTTGATCCTTTGATTGGATAAATTGGAGTCAGTCTGCTTTTCAAAATTGGGGCTGGGGGACACCCATTTCACTTTCCCCCTTTTTTCTTCCAGTGGAGCAAGGGAGTCCTTACCAGTTCCCAATTGCTGGGGTGGTGGACCATGGAGGCTTCCTCATGAATGCATTATAGAATTTTAATTTACCATACAGACTCATAATTTTACACTCAGTGTGAAGAGGGCAAAGCTGGTATCTCTCCTTCAATTTTCCCTGGATGCTTTTTTCCATGTGGACAACTGTTAATTGGAGCAGGATCCTCCTCATCGTACCAAGTTCAGGATAATACAGCCCTGTTTCTACTGTTGTGTACAGTAGATGCCTCTTTTCTTGTAAATTCTGGTTGCAGAAGGTTCTTTCCCTGCACCACAATTGAATTTGGGGGACTTTGTCTGCCTTATAATACCAGCAACGGGACATATGTACACTATTCCTACAGTTCAGTGAATGTTCGATGTCTTCCTCCCTACACTCGTGGTTGGGTGAGTTATAATTTCTGCGTGTAATACCGGTTACAGATATTGCCCTTTTATTACTGTTGAGTTGAGCCAACACCACGACCTCATAATGTTGGGTTGGATTTGTTGTACTTCTTGCTCTTACAGTGGTTTTAGGAGTTTGTCCAGTTTTGGCTAACTGCTAACTTCTTTTTTGTAATTCTGTTTACTTATTGTTGGGACTGATGAGTATATGTAATGTGGTCCACATGCCCTAGCCACTGTGTTTATGTTACATTATACTTGTGTTTATGTGTTTTGATCCTGAGCCTCCTAATACTGAGGATGAGTTATGGAACCTTGTCTGTCCGGTTGAGGTTGGGTATCTACATAGTTCATTCAGTTTATATTTTACTATAGATTGCACCTCTCCAAACAAGTTGCACTTATGCACATCCTTTTTATTCTGCCCGTATCAGATTCACTTACTGATTCAAGGGCAAAGAGCATACTTGTTCCAGATGTAGTGCAGTACCCCACATGTGTTTTGGTTTCCTCTTAGAGCACGCTCATTTATTCTGGGCAGTTGCCTTCCAGTTGGTTTCAATGATGAGTACGTACACTAGCTTCTCCACCTTTGCAATATGGGATTCTAGCTTTGTGTGAGACGGGGTAAGACCATATCGGAAGTTAACATTTTCTTACACTGAAAATTAATTTGCAGTTGGTACTTACCTCCTCTAACATGCTTTCTACCTTCCCTCCCCACTGCCGGTGTTCTTCTTTTAGAGCCTGCCAGTTCTCGAAAGTGAAGGTTGAGTGGGCATAACAGAGGGAGCTAGCTGCACCAATATCGGTAGTGCAATACTATTGGTGGAGAGTATTCACGTGTTATGCACATGTTCAATAGTGGCACGAAACTGATTGGATATATAGACTAGTGCAGTGAGCATGAAAATTTGTTCAGCAATGCTTAGAGAGCAGAAAGAAGATTGAGATAGCTTTGTGTGAGAAGAGTCAAGTTCATTTGTTCGTTCATTTCTGGCAGTTCTTTTGATTTAAAAAGTAATCATTTCTGAAGAAATAATTACTTATCAAGGGTGCACTCAGGGAATACTTGGGCTTGTAGTGGTGGATGAAGTTAACTGTGTCCCGCGGTGAGAAGTCGAGTGGTAGTACGTCGATAATTAACGGCGGCATAGGGTATGAGACAGTCTGCATGCTGGCATGTATCAGGGTCGATAGCTAATCGTCATCGATCGTGCTCGTCCTATCGAGTCAAGTACCTATCAGAAATACTTTTATAACCTAATGATAGACTTTTTACAAAATTTTATAAGCTTTTAATATGTTGTACAAAAAAGTTTATTTACATCTGCCTTTTGTTTACATCTTTTGAAATGAAGTGCAAAAGCATGTGCATTTAGATAGTAAGGTGCTTGTGCATTTTCAGAACAGACAAAAACTGAGTATTATTATAGTAGATTATTTTTAGCATTCACTCATATATTCTTAGAAATATATCTTGTAGACTTATTGGTTTTAATGGATATTTTTTCTGTATTAAATTAGCCTTGTGATTTGTACCCTTTAAAGCAAGATCCAAAAACTTATGGTGCACAAAAATTAATGGGAGCATGACTGTATCCCTTCATATACACTACTGTCTAGTTCAGTTTATGTGATCTTGCATAGTACAAGTAATGTTTTCAGTTACATTATTTTGTATAAAAAACTTTTATTATTTCACAAATGATCTTGAACGAATCTAAGAATACTAGATACAGTTTCTGACATTGTTGATATAACATCATGGTTTGTTGTGAAAGGTAGTATCAGTGAATGGTCTTTTTATATTGTTTGACAATAATTAAACTTTCAGTCTTATACTGCAGTGCTTTATTTTATAGTTTTTGCAATATCATATGTTGCATAGATATTTGAAATGTTTTATTTAATCTGTCCTTTCCTAGGGTGCATCATCCAGTTTGGTTGTAAAGTTTGCAGATACAGAAAAAGAAAGACAGTTAAGAAGAATGCAGCAAATGGCTGGAAATATGGGCTTGCTTAATCCTTTCGTATTCAACCACTTTGGTGCTTATGGTGCTTATGCCCAGGTAGCTGCCATATAAATTTTTTATTTATTTTAGTGTATACTGTCTTATGCCACACAAGTAAAGTGGTACTAGTACCTGCTTTCCTCATTTTTTTCTTTTACTATTAATAATCTTATTTATAAAAAATTAGTATTTTCTGAGATTATAGAAACCAAAGGAAGATTTAATGAACTTGAGATACATTATTGTGTGTAGGCTGCGAGATTATTTACTGTTTAAGCCCTTCTGTGAAACATCATTATGTGCATTTACTCTTCTTTCTTTCCTGCCTTTGTTAGATCTGTACCAGCACATAATTCTACCTGTATCCTCATATTATATATTGCACTTTGTCTTTCTTGATTTTATTAACATGTATTTGGTTGGTCAAATCCATCCTGACTTTGTAGCTGTTAATAATGTAGTTTTGGCCACTACTTGTACTTATTAATTGTTTTCTTCTATATAAATGAAGTTGTGCATTTTTGTCTGAAAAAAAAAGGAACATATGAACTTGGAAAAGACTACAAAATGTTCATTAAAATTGTTTGGAGGTTAAGGCTGAAATATTTAACATGTAAGTGGGTCTAGCTTTCAAAAGTTTAAAGTATCTTAGCAAAGGCTTACTGGTAGAGACTGTCATAAACAGTGCACATGTAAGGAAGAAAAATATAACATCACATTTTTTCACCCTAGTATTTTTTCTTGACACGCTTTTTGTTATTTTTAATCAACAGTAATTAGTTATTTTGCACAATATCAAAAATGCATTGTGGTGAATAAGATCATACTTATTGAACTTATTATGAAAAATGTTACATGTTTTTTTATACAAATTATTGTAAACAATATTAAGGAAAATGTTCCTTAATTGGTTAAACAATTTTCCATAAATATACAAATGTACTTGTTCAAGGTGCAGTTAACTTTTACTTTTATCTGATTACCATTTATACTTTCTGTCCTATAAAAAAACGTATTATCTGTGTAGGAACTGAAGTTAAGCCTTACTATAGAAGACTGCCATTTTATGTTTTTCTTTTGTCTGTCTTTGTTTATTACAATGCTCCAATGAATTTCAGTTCATGCAGCAGCAAGCAGCATTGATGGCTGCTGCAGCTC
Organism: Limulus polyphemus; assembly: GCF_000517525.1. NCBI lineage: Eukaryota > Metazoa > Arthropoda > Merostomata > Xiphosura > Limulidae > Limulus > Limulus polyphemus. Next base: position 876,162 of record NW_013665691.1, read on the forward strand.
AGGGTGGGTACCTGAATCCCATGGTGACAATGGCAGCCACACAGCTTCCACAGGTCGGTACTGTCCATAATGGCCTTGCCAGTCCCGCCATCACGCCCACGTCAGGTGAGATCAGCATTACCTGCATGACAAGTACGTTCACTTCTCTTCTTTATCTCTTTTAGTGAAATATATTTAGTTGTATAACCTTATAGTTGGTAACGACATTGTTTGTAGAAATGAAGTAATGCAAAAAATATTTTACCAACACAAAAAGTATAGCTTCAGGTATATAAACAAATGATTAAATAAAAATGTCAAACGTATATCTAAAATTAGCAAAGTGTGATCTTAAAGTCTTTTTTTTTTTGTTGAGGATATAAATCAACACCATCCCCCACAAAAAAAAACTAAACTTTAGAATTCCTATTTAAAGTTCTAGGTAGGATCAAAAATTTATATGAAAAAATAACAAAAGGTAACACCTATATATATATTACGTGTGTGCATATGAAAGTAATGGGAAGTAAGCCATTTAATATAAGTATGCACTTTAGCCTTTAAGCTTACTTTTTTTTAAATGCATTTTATATATATATCAGACTTTTGAGAAAAACAAATTGCTTCTGAAATATAAATTGAAACCTATGGACAAGGGTAAAACTTTTGATCTTTTGCCAATTATTGTATGTTTTGATTTTGGGAGTACATCTTATTTTATTAAAAATGGTGCTTCTTGTAAACTATTCTACTAAAAAATTATTTTACATAATTGTATTTGTAGTTGAATATTTTTCCTGAAAAAAAATGATCCCTCATTAGACAGGAAAAACAATTTGTGTCATACATTGTAAAATGATGAAATCTGGAGAGTAAGATGCAAAATTTAAAGGCATAATAAAAATTACATTTTAAACTGTTTTGGATTTGAAAATTAATTGTCATTTTCATTGGGGGTTGGAGTAAGTGATTGCATCATATGCAGGGGGGGGGGGCATCTGTGTATAAAGGGGGAGGTGGTACAAGAATCCATGACTTTTTTTGCATATATAATATATGGATGGTACCTAAACATGCTTATTAAATGTATGGTAGGAGCATAAAATCCTTTTAATAGTAAAACTTTAAGAAGAAAGAAAATGCATGGAGCTATATATATCCAAGAGTTCATGCCCAGAATTATAATGTTTCTAAAGACAGTCTGGGGATATCACTTTCAGTTTCATTTGGTTTAAGTGTATTTCATATATATTTTCATATCTTGAAAGATAAAAGCTTTCTTGACAATCCAGTACATTTAGATTTTTCTCAGATTTTCTCATGACAGAAATAGGATTTTTAACTTACTTTCATGAATAGAATCTCCTTGGCAACAAGTTTTTCTTTTCAAATATATTTGAAAAATGTTTTAATAAGTATTTCTTATACATTTTTAATTCCTCTCTCTTGGCTGTTAATTTAAAGGGTTTTCCAGTTTCAGGTGTGTTTGACAGAAATTTAACTATGCTGCTGGCATAGCTTTGATATTTACAGTGTATGTAGACATAAGATTTGCATCCTCTTTAACACTTTATTTATACATTCTGACATAAATAAGCTCTTAAACCTTTGATAACTTGTACTGCTAAACACTAGTGATATAATGGTTTTACACAATACAATCACACTGGTTCAAGTAGATACAATCTTTAAGTAGAAGATATACATTATTCAGTTGTGTTATGAAGAATGAAACTCAGTTTCTGGAATTATCTGATAATTATTTATAAAATGCTCTTCACTTACATATTTTACCTTATTTGTCTGAAAATACATTATTTATGGGTAATTAGCATTTATGTACAATATGACTGAATATCTGAGTGAAATATCAAAATACTGAGAAGCTTTGTTGCCGTGTAATTCAGAAATCTTAAATAATTTAATTAACAGGCACAGTTGTTTTGTCATTTGAGCACAGGGTCATAGAGTAAGTCAATAAGTTGTTAATTTACCAGAAAATTAGCTACACCCATGATGGAGGGAAAATAAGCAGGGGTCCAGAGACACCTGATGCTGGGAGTTTTTCAGTACTCTAAAATCTGAGGTTGTCTTTGACTTAAGATATGTTCAGATGAAACTGATATCTTTACCTCAGTTTACTTCTAAATTGTTCAATGAAATACTAAAGACCAACATTTTAGATAAAAAAAAAAACCTTCTTCAAATTATAAAAAAACAACTTAATTTTACCCTTACTGAAATCTGTTGAAAAAGACTTTACATTAATTTCAGTTCTGCACCTCATAAGTATGAATTACTCATTAATGCCAGTAAATAAAATGCAAGTATTACAAACTTAAAATGTGTTGTCATGCATGTAGACTTGAACTTGATGAAAGTTCACTTCTTTACAACAGGTTATTACAACTTGGAAAACTAAATTCCTCTCTAACTTGCAGCTTGCACTGGCTGTTTACTGAGTAACTGTCTTAGGAATAAAATGCTTAGGAGTGATAAGAAGCTCTCACTTTGGCCACAGGCCAAAATTGCAAATAATCTTCTGTCTCAGTCAATGGAAATTCTGAGAAATACACATATAACTAGTAGAACATAAAGAGAGCTTAGATATTACTGTATGTCAACTAGGGGAGTAGAAATATGTTAATACAGAATTCAAGCAGTAAAAGTTTGGGGAGCAGGAACAAAAATATTGGGACTTCACAGTACACAATTTAGAAAGTTGGTGTACTTACAGTTCCATGCATTATTGACACTGGACCCCTGCTTTAGAATTCTACCATATTGTACTTTCTTTATATTCATGATCAGTATTTCTGTTGTAAGGTGGGTGTGATAAGCTTTTTTCCCCAGTTTATTTTTGTTTTTAAAAGCAGAAAGAAATATAAATGCGCCTTTCAATAAATGTTAGTTAAGCACTGATGAAAAACCATGTTGTCAATTGACATCAAGAATTTGCTGTTTCTGATGTGTTCTCATGATAAGCCATTCCTTGTAGACAACATTTTGGTTCCTTTGTTTTATACTTGTTTTGGGTGATAAGACATTATTGTGTTGGCATTATTCAAATCTTTATTAGCATGTTATTGGAAGCACTTTTAGAAAAATTAAAAATGTTGTACACAGATGTTGCACCAAAAAGAAATCCAAAAATTTGTTGCCCATTGCCAGTAGTTAATTATTGAATATGCAGTCACATTTCTGTGCTTTACATCTTTAAAGTCCAATGACAATTATACTTTCTATCAGATTTGTATCACTGACATAAATACTAAATGCAAGAGTAATCAACTTGATAAAAGATGAGATGAATTTCCTGCTTATTACCATACATTATGGAGAGATACAGAGTCCTGTTACAAGATTAGTGTATTAAAATGGATGAATTTAAAAGCTAGCTCATTAGGTGATGCCGACCAGTGGCACAGTGGTATGTGTGCAGACTCACAATGCTAGAATCCGGGTTTCGATACCTGTGGTGGGCAGAGCACAGATAGCCCATTGTGTAGCTTTGTGCTTAATTACAAACAAACAAACATTAGGTGGTTTCTATAGACAGAACTGATGTAACATGGCATTTACTGGAAGAAGTTAAGAATCCAATAACTGGAGAGTTTAAATGTGAACTTTTGATTACAGTAATAGAAGGAATGTTTATGATCTTCTTTTTAAGTTCTGACTGTGAGTACTTCTTCAGTTTGTTAACAAAAACTAAACAGTTCAGACCAAGTATGATTATAAACACACTTAGTTTGTTCATCACAAAGTTGTTGTGTCCAGTAGGAAGGAAAGTGCTGATGTGCAAAAATGTACTTTTGTTCATCAGCTACATTGGAAAAGAAAATGTTTTGTATTAACCTGTATATGATTTTTATTGGTAGCAAAAATTTTATTATTGGATTTCTTAGGAAGTTTTTGTATGTATGTAAAATCATCAAATGAAATTATAATTTATTATAGATGTAGTGTCTCTAAGAACATTTAAAATGTTATATTATTTTTCCCTTTTTGATGTGCCAGCCTCAAACTAATTAAATAAATATTTAATCTTAACAATACCAAACAAATATAAGTAAATTGATTCTGAGCTCTTAAGATCCATTGGTATAGCTGACTTTTGCTAAAATTGTCTTGGACAATAATAATGGACAAATACTGTGATTATACTAAAATTTAAACATTGAAGAACTTCGTTATAATATTTTCTTGCTAAATCTATTTTCTAGATTTTAATTCCATTAGATCTGGTTTTTCCTTCAGAAAGCTAATTAATTTTTGTCACAATACAAATCCAATAGTATCAAAACTTTTTCAGTAAGTAATTATCATTGCTATGGCAAGCACTGTATGTATGATTTAAGAAAGCTGAGATTTTGGCATTCTATTTCATATTACGATTTAACTAGATACCTTTTTAATATTTTAGATATTCCTTGTTTAAAGGGCAGAAATCCTGAACAATAAACATTAGTTATATAAAAACATTATGTCTAAGAACTCTGCTTTCTTCAGGTAATGGGACTCAACCAATAAATGGTGCTATCCCTAACATGCCTTCCCCTACCATGCCGAATTTCACCATTCATCAAAATGGCCAACCAGGAGAAGTATATGCTAATGGCATACCTCATTGTCCACGTGAGTATTTCTGTTGTTTTGTTCTGAAATATTCATTAAGCTAGGCTCTTTTGTTTCTAACTACCTTATTCTGTTTTCTATCACCATTAAGTTTCTGAGAATAAACAGCTGGCTATTTTGCAACTGTGTCAAGATATCAACACTTTTTAGTGTGGAACAATGATGCTGTCAGTGATTAAAAGTTATTGTTAAAGTCTGGTCATTGGCTTGCAATGGTGTTAAGAGTTGATTTTAGTTTAATTTGATAAATTTTGCAAACATTCTGTAAATACCTTACATGCCTACATTGCCTATGTTTATACAATCTAAACAACTCTATAAATATTTCTGTTTGAAAAGTATGCTCGTCAATCCAGTAGTGTAATGAAATAAATTACTATCGTTTGACATCATAAAAGTAATAAATCAATAATATTAGTATTACTCTGTATTAAGAACTGACAAAGAAAGGTAGTTTGAATTGTCATTTTTAATGTGGTTATATAATTTTATCAGTGTGATCCAGTTTTTGGCATTTAGTGTATTACAAAAATATTACTTTTATTTGACGTTAATGAATCTTTAATTTAGCCCATATTCATTCAGTAAGGTCTATTGGATATAAAAAAAAGATAGGCCAATTCATTGAGCATAAAAACTAACAAAATAGTTACAAATTTTATAATATATGTATTAGAATATTGTTTTAGGAGCAGGAAAAATTCCGAAAGAATAATTTAAAGTTCTTGGATTAAGATATTTGCTTTTCTTTATTTCTTCTTTAGAGTAAAACACCATAAATTCTAAAAGGAAAAAAAAAAGTAGTTGTCCAAATGTAAAGGTGTAATCTGAGGTCATTATTTTATGTTCATATAAGATAACTATAACATTATATTTCATATACCAAAATGTAGTTGTTGAAAAATTTTGAGCTAGTTTTTCATTTTGAAGTTTCAAGATATATTACTTAGACAACTGCCAATATTTTAATCTTTTTCTAAAGTATAAATTATTTTAAACTTTGTAAGATAGTCATTAGATTGTTGGTATAAAAATTCTGAAAAATAAATAAATAGCTGTGCTTCCAAGTTTCCTTTCTATGACCATATTTTGAAACACTTGTGGCTTTACTTAGCACCAAAATTTCAAACTAATCACAGTAGGTGAAAAATACAAAAACATAATTTTCATTTTAGAAATTTTTATCATAAGATTAAACTTGTGAGAATAGTTTATTTGATTTTTGAAAATAATTAAAAACATGTTTATACATTAATGAATAAGTTGACACAGAGTTTATAAATTTACTACTGATATTTGCTTTTTGACAATATTCTTTTGTGATGAAATTCATAATCACGAGCCAACACAAAAGTGTTAAGAACTATAAAATGCTTCACAACAATAATGAAGACAATGAATGTTTTTGTCACACTGCAGTCTTGATTTTAACATTCAGTTTTCAAAAATATATATGTATATTTTGAACTTAATAAATTTCCAAGTGCTTGTTAGAAAGCTATATTAAATAAGTATGATAATCGTACTTTGTCCATACTTACAAATAGTTATTCAGTAAAGTAGCTCGTTGTTTGAAATGTATTGTTTGACCTTAGTCTTGGAGCCCATCTATTCTTTTAAACCCTTTTTCTGAACTGTTTATTCCCAAATTGCTTGTGGGTCCTTGATTCTGAGACGATGCCTCACCTTCACACACAGAATAGCTTGATCCCTTCATGCCTCTGCCTATGAGATTTGCATACCACTAGCCTTCAGCTACCTACCACCTAAAAAACTTGTTTAATATGAACTGTGCCAGTGTATGATGTAATCATCATGTAATAATAGCCCTCCACCATTACAAGGGTGACATAACCTGCTTTACATTAACTCCCTGAAGCACTTTTTTGCATTTTCTAGAATGAACATGTTCCAAAATTGTTAATAAATTATTTGAGATTTGCAATAGCTTACGACCGAATTAACTTTTGTTCAGGTTTAGTGTTTGTGTTTCTCAACTCAGTGTGTTTTCTTTTTGGTGATCTCCGACCATTGTCAATTCTCAAGTGATGATAACTTCCTCTTTGTCTCATGATGGTGACCATGTTACTAATATAGGACCTTTAGCTGCTGAGGCTCATTTTCTGTGGAGGAAATGACAGCCATTATTCAATGTGTTGTGGGTTCCTTCATGCATACTGGACCTCCTCCTCCAATCCATTTAGCTGACATTCCTTCTCCCCATTTTGAACATGATCAGGATGATGATGATTTTGACTGGCTATTCCCCTACCAGGATTTGCTATAAGCACAGCTTTATTTGTGGAAGAAAATCCTCACCCTTCTAATCTCTTCCTTGACATGATTTCACGGGTATGTTCTTTTTCTTTCCCTGTGTATTTCAACTCCTCCTATACTTTACTACATGAAACCCATACTCAAGATTACTTTATTTTCCCTCCTTCGCCTGACATTAGGGTCCATGCACACTCATTTCTCAAACAATTGCACACCAGTACTAACATGCCTTAACCTTCTCATCTATTCAACTCTTTTGTCCTGACTTACAGCCAATCTTCATTTCTATTCCTTGGTTCCCAGTCTTTGAAATCTCTTTTACCCACTTGGGGGCTGGACTGCTCTTAACTTCTATTCCCCTATCTAGGGCCAAATGTTCACATCTTTGTCTCTTTCTTATCACCCTTCTGCAGTACTTCTCACCACCTTGTTTCAGAAGCACTTCATCATGTTCCAAAGGTCTTCTGGAGAGGTTCTTTCTCTTCATTTTCACCAATTTGGCCTGTACTTAATCTTCTGCTCTATCCCTCCTTACTTGGTTCCTTTACTGTTGGTATTTATTAGGATGTAATGCTCTTCTAGCTAATGTATGCCTCCCTTATGCTTATCTCCATGATCATTTTAGGGCTCCCCATTTTTTTGCTTGAAGGTCTTTGGCAGTGTTTTTGATTTACTAGAGACCCAGGCTCAAGCAACCCATTGCCTATTTTGATTTCTTGTTTTTCTCAAAATTGGCCTTCTGTTCCTGCTTCTAGGCATGATGTATCCACATCTTCCCATTCCAGCATCCCAGCCTTCTTCTTCCCAATGGCATGATCATCACTTGTTTCATCAGTGACTACCCTGTTAGGTCTGGCCCTGTGGGAGCCCATCTGTTTCTCTTTACCAGCCTTTGGTCTCCATTTTCGACTGACTGATGGGTTCCTGAGGTTCTCATCCATGGCTTATCTTCCCATGTTTCTTCTCCTCCTACCCTTTTGCCTTTTCTGGTTTCCTTTTCTCCTCCCTCTGATCCCATTTATCTTCAGCATCTCAAGGATGTAGTTACAGATTTCTTGGCCAAGAATATCATTGAAAGATTATTTACCCTCTATTCTGGGTTATTACTCTCATCTCTTTGTGGTCCCCAAGAAAACAGGGGGCCTGGTGTCCAGTTATCAACCTATTGTTTCTCAACCTGTTCCTTGTCATCATTTAGTTCTGTATGGAGGGTTTCTTTTCTCTACAGTGTTTTTTTTTCACCCAGAGTGTGGATGACCAAGGTCGAAATATCTTGTGTCTTTCTACACATTCTAATCATCCAGTCCTCCAGACATTTTCTTCATTTCTTCCATCAGGATCATGTCTTACAGTTCCATGCTTTTCCTTTTGCATTTTGACATTGTGTCTTCTCATTACATCTTCAAACATGTCATGTTTACAGATTGGAGCTGAGGTTCCATCATTACATGGACTTTCAGCTTCTCCTTGGGCCTTTTTGGGAATATTCCTTCCTTCTCTCACACTGGCATATTTTTGTGGGAAACTGCTCGGCTTAACTAGCTTGTCAAGCCTTCCAAGTTTATTCTTATGCCTACCCAATATTTGGTGCATCTAAGTGTGTTCTTCAACTCCCATCTCAGTCGGTCTTAGCCTTCACCACTTCACCTACAAGCAGTGGAATGTTTTGTTACCAATGATTCCATTCTTATCCTTTACATCCTGCATGCAGGGTTCTTTCACTTATGGGGACTCTGGCTTCCCTCTAAAAAGTCATTCCTTTAATTCTTTCAACTGGGGCTCTGTCCGTGGGACCAACCTCATAACCATTTTGTGCTTGTTATAGTTTCATGATATAACTTTTAAATTAGTAAGCAAATGTTAAAATTTGGCAGTTTATCAGTAAACATTACAATGCTTTCATACGCAAAATATCTATTTTTTTCTATCAAGTCTTAAGGTTTGTAAAGCAATGTTTCTCTCATGCCTTTTTTTTTTTTCTTTTCACATCTTGT
>NW_013665691.1:885059-887365 GCF_000517525.1 Limulus polyphemus
TATCTAATTTTTTTATATTAAGTCTTTAGGTTTGTAAAGCAATTTTTCTCTCATCCCTTTTTTTTTTTTTTCACATCTTACCTATCTATCATGCAAAGTAATTTTCATATTAACATTAAAAATACTTTTATGCATCAGAAAATTTCGAAATTTCACATGTGAAATCTTTATAATGTCCAAATAGTTATCAAATGTTTCTTAAGAAAAACTTTAAATTTCATCTGTTTTTTTTAGCAATTAATCTCTGTATGTGTTTGGTAAATTTGACTGATCTCGCAACCACCATAAAAAATTAGGAAATAAATATAAATTATGCATCTTTCATTCTAGAATGAACACAACTTATAACACAAAAACATAAGTGTTTAGACGAAATAACTTAAGTTTCATAACATTATACATTTATATGTATATTTATTATTTTTATTATATTGACCTTTCACCCGTGCCTGGCTAACAATACAGAAGTTACAATGACGCGGCTCACGTGCATTCATGTTACTGTATCAAATAACATAATGGTGACATTTGGTCTTTACAAAGTAACATGTCCGGGCTGTGTTTTAGTCGACTAGTATTTTGTAAAATACAGTCACATTTCAATTATTATACATTATATATGTATATAGATTATTGCTATTTTGAAATAAGTTCTTAAAGTTATTTTTCCTAAAACATAGAATAGTAAATAAACAAGTAAAGCAAATAATTATCTCTTCTAGTTACGACCTTTGTACTTGGTTGCTGCTTGATGTAGGTTGCTAAGTCTTTAAAAATTTTGCATGTGGAGGAGATAAAATAAAATATTTTTTTTAGGTTTTATTTGGATCTAAAAAAATTAAATTTCAAGCAGGCTAAAGACACAACCTACCTCACTGAAATCTTGATTTAAAAGAAAGAAATGATGCTAGGTATGTTAGAAAAGCTTAGAAAACTACTAGGGGGACATTCTGAGCTTCCGATTGGTTATTCATGTCATATATAGAAGTCAGTGTTTATAAGGGAACATTTCCAAAAATGGAAGGAAGTGAGCAGTGTGCTACTATGTTTGATTTATTACATGAGCAATATCTTACCAAATAGAAAAGATAAGACCTTCTTATTTTATATTCTAGCTTGTCAATATCTATAATTTGAATTTATAGTTCGTATAAAGCTATAGACTTAGTATTTTGACTTCACAAACATCTAATTTGAACCAGTGCTGCATTCAGTATACCACATGACATACAAAAATCGGTGTTTATCTGTTTTTTAATATTTACTTTTAAATTAACAAATTGAGTAATGTATAGTTCTAAAATTTGAATTATAATCTACAGTTTGATACCAAACTTATTGACATAAATTCATGTAATAGTAGTCCAATAAAATTTTGAATGTGAGTCAATAAATGAGATGATATGGCCTTTCAGCTGTGACCCATATGGAAAGGGTTAAGCTGCTCATGCGCGTCTCCTCCAGTGGGCTTTGTAGGACCAGTGGAACCTTTCTCGGGATCCATCTCTTCACAGATGCTTTTCTGTTGGGCTGGGGAGCATCTCTGAACAAACCTGACTATGAGCATGTGGGCTCTAAAATAGCATTCATTGCACTTCAATGTATTTGAACTTCTCATTGTCTATCAAGCACATTACTATTTTCTCCCTCTTTTCATGGCTCATTTGGGTCATGATTCACTTTGACAATTTCATGGTTGTTTCTTATAACAACTATCAGCAGGGTACCCATTCCAGGACTCTTTGCTTCCTTGTATTGGACCTGCTGTTTTGGGCTCATTCCCATTGGGTTTATCTCATGGCTTGTCCTTTGTCAAGGGCTCTGAACTTGGAGGTAGATGGCCTTTCTCAGCTGGACAGGATTTTACCTACAGAGTAGTCTCTACACCCTCAGTTTCTTATTGTGTTTGCTCTTGATTGGGTACACCTCTCATCAATGCCTTCTCCACTCCTATTATCAACAAACTTCCCCTCTTCTAATCCCCAGTACCTCATCCTGGTCTCACCTTTTTCTGTGTGCTTATCATCCTATTCATCTTCTCCCTCGTGTCCTTGCTTTCACCGCCACCCAGGTCAAGGTCAGTCACACACAATATGGTCTGATCATGTCATAACCACACTACACTTTTTTGGTTTGCTAACTGCTTGGAGTCCTTTTGCATTTTCTTCTGGACAAAATCCCTCAAGGTGGATGCCTGTACATGGTGAGGGGACCTCCCAGGGAAGGTTCTGTATTTTCAGTTTACCTCCTCTGTGATCTGAACATCCACCCACGTGTTTGCCTTGCATGGTAACCCATGAAGGGGA
>NW_013665691.1:887375-911928 GCF_000517525.1 Limulus polyphemus
GTGGTTGAGTGGTGTCTGGGGCACTGCAACACACCACTTTCACCTTGAATTCCTGTAGATGGATGGTTGAGGTGGACCCCCAGTGTCAATCGGCTGGTTCTGTTGGGCTAGTGTCAACTGAGAACCAGTGTAGGGCATTCACAACGGGTGTTGTGGACATTGTGTCTGATGCTGGTGTTTGGGTATAGTGCTCACAAAACCCTGGCATTGCTGCAGGGTCTTTGTTTAGCATTGTAGTGCATCTCCTCGTAGGACCCCATGGTGGGTGGGATCAGTGGACACTTAATTTTTCTCCTTTCATTATGGATCCCCCAAATCCTCAAAAAATAAGATAGTAAAATGAACAGCTAATTGGTAAACAACCACGTCTTGAAGACTCTGATCAGCAATCTTCAACCCATTCTGAACCTGTACCTCGTTTTTTGATCTTACATTCCTTGTCAGACAAACCTTTAGGTCAAATGTCTCCCCTTTTTTATTCAGAAGGGATTAGAGGAGTTTGCTGAATCTCCAAAGTCAGTTATGAAGTTACGTTCTGGGGACATCTTTGTGGAAACATCTACACCTAAACACAGTGAATACCTCCTGAATTGAAAGGTCTTTGGGGATATGCCCATTGAGGTTACTCTCCATGCTACTTTGAATTCCTCATGAGGAGTTATTGTTGAGAAGGATTTGAAGAACATCTCTGAGTCAGAGATCCTCGCTGCTTTCTACAGTGCGACATATCTCCACTCATAAAGAAGGAATTATGCTGCCTATCAATGTTCTTATTTTGACATTTACATCGCGACATCCACCTGCCACTGTCAAGGCAGGTTGTTTGAACTGTAAGGTACTGCCATATATTCCCAACCTTCTCAGATGTTTCCAGTGTCAGAGGTTCGTTCATTCAAAGGCATCATTTCATGGTTCTGTGACGTGTGCGTGCTCGTTGTGGTGCAAAGACCACAACACCTACGAGTGCAAACTGGACCCTCACTGCATTAATTATAGTGGTTCCCACCCCCTTTACTATCGATCTTGTCCTAAATGTGTGGAGGAGAAAGAGGTACAGCATTTAAAACCTGTTAATGTTTCTTACTCTGAGGCTTGGGAGTTATTGTCCCCTCTCCACCTCGGGCATATGCCACTGCACTACACACTACTGCTACAGTGGGAATGCAGATGGATCTTTCCGTGCCTCCATCAGAGTCTTTTTCGCATCATGTGAAGAGTCTTTTGCCCTCAATGGATAGTCCGAGTTGACAAGTGAACATCTACTCCTATCTCTATCCCCACCATTTCGTCCAGTGACTGCCTGGATCCACCTCCTATGGCCCCGGCTTCCGGTGTCTGCTCTGGTCCATTTTGTTCAGCCCTGAGATGCAGAACAATTATTCGTTCATGCCCTCAGTCACTGGAATCTAAGTCTAATGACAGAGATCTACCCATTCAACCAAGGGTAGGATCCATGAAGGTCAACAGATCTCCATCTAGTAAAGAAAAATGGCGTGGTTGTAAACAGAAAGATTCTCCACCGAGTTCTCCTCCACCTAAGTAAAAATGGCCACTTTGATTCAGTGGAACTGTTGAGGATTTCGTTCTAATCTGGATAACATTAAGGCCCTGATCAATTCCTATCATCCCATGTATCTTTCCTTACAGGAAACTTTCCTGAAACCTGCCGATACAGTCACCTTTCAGCAGTTTTTTTTATACTGGAATGACAGGTTGTGTGATGGATGAGTGCATGGAGGTGTGGCACTACTGGTCAACCAGCAGATACTCACCTTGGAGGCCGTATCCATTCGTGTTTCCTTGGGTCGTACCATCACTCTTTGTTCTCTACCTGTCTCCTGGAGCAACTTATGATCAATCAGACCTTACAAATGGGCTCTATGTCAACGACTTCAACATCTCGTGTTGGTCATTGAACATAAGGTTTATTGAGCAGCAGCTTCAGACTGCCCTCAATTGCTTGTTGAAGTGGACCACAGCAAATGGTTTTACCTTTTCTTTTTCCAAAACCAGTTGCATACATTTTTGAGACCAATTGGGCCTACACCCCGATCCTGAGCTCTATCTTTATGATGTTGTTCTTCCTGTGGTTCCTGAAGCAATGTTCTTGGGGCTTATCTTTGACCGTAAGCTTACTTTCATTCCTCACATAAAGCAGCTGTGTGTCAAGTGTGCAAGGGCACTGAACATCTTCCATGCCCTCTCTTCCACCTCTTGGAGAAAGGATCGGTGTTCTATGTTCAAGATCTGTCATTCCCTCATTCGATCCAAACTGGACTAGGGATCTGTGGTTCTGCCAGGACCTTCGCCTTGAAGATGCTGGAATTCATTCACCATCTGCAACTTTCTCTACAGTATGCTACCAAGCTTTGATCCTTACCACAGCATCCCCGGGGCTTATGTCTTTCTTCCTCAGTGGGCCATGCTCTTTCAACATTTCTCAAACAACCATGCTTTTCTCATGGTGTTCAAGGGTGGGATCACCTCAAAATATGTATTTGTTGGTAGACGGAAAGCAAACTGCAAATGTTGTTTACGGAGAAGCTTTGTTATAATTGTAAAATTTTGAGATAAAGTTTATGTTCAAGTTATTACTTTGAAATATATGATTGCTATTGAACTTACATTGTTTTAATTAAGTTTAAACATTCCCTGTCAGTTTACTGGTATTTCAGCTTGTGAAGAATAAAATTATCTATTATGTATATTAGTGAAATTTAAAATCCTGTTTTGTTTTAAGTGCATGAAACATAGTTAAAAACTTTTACAGCAAACATTTTGAGTTTTTTCAAAATAGAAATCTGTAGCAGGTGGTAAGTCCTGAATTTTTTGTTTTGTTTTTTATAGCCCAAGCGATACCCAATGGCGATGCTCTCCAACCTGCCGCATATCCAAGTCTGCAGCCGTATCCAGGCATCCGTAAGTAGATTTAACTTATAAAAGAGCACACTATCTTGATTTATGTTATCTGTTTACAGATCAGAGGAAATTATTCATTGGTTATGGATTTGCTGTTTTTTGTTGGACTTCCCTTGCCTCTTAACCTCTTTAGATTAGCACATTATACTTCTTCACACACATTCAAAATAGGAGTTGTATCTGAAAGTCTGTACAGTAACATCAAGAATTGTAGCTTTGTACTTGTAGCAAGTAATTAGCATTATACTTATGGGGAAAATACTGTGATGATAACTGGTGAATGAAGTTAATATTAAAGATAGAAATATTTGTACCTTATCTTTTATTGTACCATTCTTTCTTCTTGTTTTTCATATAAAATTACTTTAGTACAAAGACAAATCTTGTTGCTGGGTTAATTTGGAATATCTTCCATTAACAAGAAAATCATTGTAGTAAGCCTATAATACATGTGTGTTTATTTATTTAGGTTAACCCAAATAGGCAACCTTACAGAAAGTATACAAACATGCATTAGATGGGTAATTAGTTTCAAATTAATCTTGTTTAATTTAAACACTGGAAGAATTATGTTTTAAAACTATTCTTTTAGTAATTATTATTTTGACTTTACTGCTACCATGTGGTAAAAAACTGCCTTGTTTAATTAATTTCATTTAAGAATATGCAACAACTAGCCTAAGGATTGTCTCATTTAACACTGTTTCTAGTGTAAACTAAAACTTCCAACTGACAGCTTGCACAGACGAGACAGTTGTATTGTATCTAAACAAACTTCATATTCACCTTGGTTTGTTACATCAATCCATTATATTTAGTCATAACTGATGTCTCAAATTAGGCAAGGTGGGGTGTTGTATCATTAAATATTGTAGTTATTTACCCAAAGTTTTAATTTTGTATAACATCCAAACGTTTGAGTATCCACAGGAAAAAATTAAGATTTCAAAAGAAAAGTATTTTTGTGTATTTATTACTATTATTATTTTTGGAGTTGTGGTTGATGTTTTCAGTTTCAGGAATCAGATCAATTCAGATACAACAATAAAAACTTGTATGGGGTTTTACCATTAACTTCTGATCAAAGCAAGCTGCCTACATAGATCAGAATTAACAATATACTCAGTAATGATAATAGGTAATTAAATATACTATTAAAACTTACCTTACTTACAATGATTAGAATGCCTTGTTTTATCAGTTGGGTACCCCAGCTGTTAACAGTACTTTTGACAGTGAACCCCAGACCCATTTCCTCAGATTGGCCTGTGGCCCTCTTACATGCCCCTTTTTTTTTTGTTTCCAGGCATATATCAAGGAGATTGTGATGATGGTTTAATTTGTATATCATGTTTTTCTTTAGATTAGCTAGTATGTCAATAAATTTATTACTTGTTAAATGGGATATTTTTGTAGTATTGATATTTCTCGACAGTTTATACTTTTGTGAGAGGTTATTAGTCAGAAACCTGATTATCATTGGTATTAATGACAACAATTTAATTCTCTTAAACATCTTATGCTGCAACAAAATAAAGTTTTAATCAATAAAATACATTTCCAAAATGTTGGTTGCAAGTTCTTTATTTTTATCCCATTAAATACTAATTTACTAGTTTCAGATCATCCTGTCTGTATGTAGTTGTATATATATGTGTTCCATTTATCATTTACTTATGACTTTATAATTTTTGGTAATAATGCTATTAAACTATTTCATCACTAGCTGCTTACCCAGCAGGATATGGCCAGTTTGCACAGGCTCTGACACAGCAACCGACCATTGTTCAGCAAACACAAAGAGAAGGTGAGATAACATATGTTTTATGGTTGATTTTTAGTCACTTGCACCATATTTATTTACGGTTAAGTTATAGTTCCATAGACTTGTATTTGTGATGTTTTTTATTGCCTTTCTTCTTCTACCCTCTCCACTTCCTCAGATATTGAAGTTTGTAGTTATGAACATTGTGACCATCACCTTGTTGGTTTTCAAGAGATTTTATTTAACTCATCTTAACTTCCAATTTGACCAAGCTACCTACTTAGATCAAAATTAAAATCAACCTAGTAATGTGTATAGCTAATTATATTTTTTGTTATGCTATTACTTGTAAAGATTAAAATGCATTTTTTCATCAGTTTGGAAATTTTGCTGTTAACAGTACTTTTGGCTGTAACCCAAAAATATCTTACAAGGTTCAGCCATCTTAGGAGCTTTGATTTAAAATAAGACCCAAAAGAGTTTTGGTTCTTATTTTAAGTCTATTATACTTTATATGTGATCCTTTGTGCTAACTCTTTTATCAAATTAGGAGATTTGAGTTAGTCCTACATCTATTTGCTAAGCTAACAATGCAAAACATTATAATAAACGTATAATAATAAAACTAGATATATTAAAAACTCTAACCAATACCGTTAATGAAAGTAACATTAAATGAAAAATAAAGAATACCTTACTTATGGGACAGGCAAACTAGTTATTAGCTTCAAGTACTGTAATAGATTTAACGTATGTTAAATGACATAGCATCATTATTACATATATATATATTACAGATTTCTTTTCACTTTCAACAGATGTAAAATCTGTGCAGGTAGTTCTTTTCTAGTACTCCAGAACTGAGCAGGATGAGAATTTATCTTTGTTCCTAGTTAACAGTACAATCTGTATTTTTATTTTTGAAAGTAGCAATCTTGTGGCACCATGATTTTACTTAATTCACTGACCCATATATATATCAAAGAAACAGAACCTTTTTTTTTCTTGGTTCAGAATGTACTTCCAATATCTAAAATAAGTTCCTGATATTAATATTAGCTGTAAACATTACATCAAGAAGCTAGTACTGTAAATAAGGCATGTAAGTAAATATAAGAATCCAGTTGGCTCACAGTTTTAGGCCAGTAGTATTTTTATGTAACTATACAGTAATGTGTTTTTTGAACCTTAAAGGTTTCTTTTATCACTTTACTGAAAGCTAATATTTGTAGTTACTTCTAGTAAATACAAGCACTAATGATTTGTTTTGATTTTTTTATAGGACCAGAAGGCTGTAATCTGTTTATTTACCACTTACCACAAGAATTTGGTGATGCTGAGCTTATCCAGATGTTCTTGCCATTTGGTAATGTGATCAGTGCCAAGGTGTTCATTGACCGTGCCACTAATCAGAGTAAATGTTTTGGTAAGTGTATTTCACAGGACTTTCCAGAAATTTTGTTATTGTTGAAACTTAAAGCAACACACATTTTTTGAAGGAGAAGGAAGAATAATTAACTTCATAGAAAAGTATCTGTTGCGCAAGCCGTGAGTTCATAATTGACTGTAATATACATAGTGATTTAGATTACGTGTGTTTTATTTAAAAACTTTGTATTTTCTATAAAACAAACAAAATGGCTGGGTTGAATTTTAGTGAAAGCAATAGTTTCATTTATCTGGCAGCACTTTTGTCATATCAACCACACAGTGAACACAACATCTGCTATGAAAAATGATTTTATCAACAACTTTCAGGCCTTGCAGTGAAATTTTTAAAGTCTATAAAAAACCTTTATTTTCTTTTTTGTATTTTATTTCCTTAAATTTTTTTCAAAATAAGCCAAAAACCTATAAGTTTGAAAGTACACCTATTAGAACTAAAACGTATTATGCATTTTGTTATTTGAGCATGTGTTATTCTTATTTGAATTGCACTTGAATAATCAGTAAAGACAGGAAAAATAACATATGTCTTTTTTTATACTTGTTGTGCCTGGTATGGCCTGGTGGTTATGATGTTTGACTCACCATCTGCAGGTTTCAGGTTCAAATCCCATCACCGAACATGCTTGCCCTTTCAGCCATAGGAGCATTATAATGTGATGATCAATTCCATCTTTCATTGGTAAAAGAATAGCCCAAGAGTTCATGATGGGTGTTATTGACTAGTTGCCTTCCCTCTATAGTATCACTTCTAATTTAGCACAGATAATCTTTGAGTATGTTAGTTGTTAGTTGAACCTTGTTTACTGTAAGTTGAAACCAATTACTCGCATTACCTGTAATAAAATATATATAGGCTATGAACAAGAAAGTGTTCAAAGATACCAAATAATACTTAGTATTGGCTTCATCATAAAAAATACCTGCATTCAGGATTATACAGATATTGCTGAAAATTATCCCATCATCATGTATCCTTTACGATGTACACATCAGATTGTGCTACGGTCAACTCTGCCATGTTATACTTGAACCTAATTAATAATTTCTTTTTAAATTGTCAATTTTGTTCATTTTCATGGTATCAGAAGCATTACCACCAGTCAGCCCCACATTTGTATTTTGTCTTTGTTGGATAAGATGGCATTTAACATTATGATGACGGATAAACATATGTGAAGATATAAATTCATAGTTTGTAGTCAAAGGTTGTAGTTAGTGAAATATGCTTTGCAGTTGAGAATCAAACTGACATCCAGAATGTTAACAACATGAAAAAAGTTCTCAAAAACATAACATTAAATACCCCAAATATTTGAATCCCAAATTTTGGTTCAAATATTTGTTAACTCTTTCCATACCCTTCATTCATCATTTTACCAAGTTATATTCAAAATCTAATTAAACTACTTTATTTTCATAGTATAAGAATAAACTTGGCATCAAAACATAGCTAATAAACCAGTGTTGAATATTATACAGGTTTTAGGTTCTTAATTCTATAAAGAAATATTTTTTTAAATCTTGAATTTCTCCTACTATGGGAATTGTGACATTTGCTATTATGTTTTTCCTCTTCTCTAATTTATTTACCACCCTTCCGAGAAGTATGAAATTTAACATAAATTACTCATTATAATATTGTTATTATTCAGGCAAAGCATAATTTTTACAGCCTTCAATCTTATTTGGTTACAGAGCAATAAACTAGAAAATCAGACCTGTTTTGCCTTGCCCACCTGTCAAACCCTCTTTTGCAAATTGCCAATAGTTCTGTCTGACAAATAATACTATATTATTTATAATCAACAGAAAGCCCACATTTAAAGCTATCAAATGATATATTATATTACATTGTTTTCTGTACAGACTGTTGTCTATTTTTCTTCCAGTTCAAATTTTATGCCCATGAGAAACACAGCGACGAGCTTAACTGCATTATTAACAGCTCTTATTGCATAGACAGAAAGCCAGAAAATTATAGATAATTATAGGAATTTGTCTGATTTTTTGTAGGTTATTATTCTGTGTTCTTAGATGCATTATTTAATCAAATAAAAATTAGTTAGTGTAGTGGTATCATTAGTATAAAAAGAAGGGTTAAGTTTCATCATCAGTCAACAGCAAAAAAAGAAGATAACCCAAGTAAGTTCTGTATGTCTTTTTTTTCATGTCTATTTATTTATTAATTAAATTTATTAACTAAAATGTAAAAATTAGAAACTTGTGTTATATTAGGTAAAATAAAGAAAAAATAATAATTTTTCACTAGGTATACTCGCAAGTAGCTCATAGTTACATAATTCGATAGGATAACATATGATACGCATTCACTGAGTGATTTACAACTTGTATGGTGGGATTATTAGTTAGACACAGTTCTGTTGCCTTATTCTCTGTGTTGATCAAGTAGAACTGATATAAATTTAACACTTCATACTAACAGAAAATGTTGGAACCCGTAATGATGTACATTACCATGCAATTGGTCATTCTCTTACAACATTGTTAAGGTTGTAACCTCTAAATATTGTCTACTCAGCCGTTGAAGGACGTTGCTATTGTTTATTGGTTCCAACACACAAAGTTGTAGCAATAATCCCATGGGGAAAAGTAGAATGTCTGCTATAGAACAACAAAGGAACAAAGATAAGTAGACAAAAATAACTTGTTGGTTTTCTGGGCCACATATTCATGCAAAACCTGCATAGAATCAGACAAAATGAAAAATTTTGAATATTCCTATATTTATAAAATAAAGTGGAAAATATATAGTGTCCCTTTATACTACACAGCCTGTTACGTGCTTTTCATGCCCATTCAATCCCCTTTATATATATATATATATATATATATATTTCTGTGTTAAGTGTACAACATTAATATTAGGCACAGTATACTCATTTTGAAGGTTCTTGTTAAAACTATTGAGGTATAGTAAACACATGTTTATGATATTTTTTCAACTCAAAGTGAGTTGCAAAAGGTAATAAAAAACAACTTGTAGGTTTCAGTAAATTTAGCAAATGAAATGTACTTTGGTTATACTATAATTTAATATTGTTTAACAGTATTATTAGTTAAATTTGCTAGGTATTTCTGTAGACCTGATTTGGATAAATCAATAAATTTTCAGTTTATTAAGTCCTTATTATATATCTTTCACAATCTGTTGTTGGACAAAAATACTCAACCCGGCACAATCAAAATAATATTTTCAATTTTATTGTTGTGGTGCTGTAGAAAAAACCTTCTGTATCCAGAATGGGTACTTTATGTTTGTATCTTTGGAAAACATATTTAAGTATTAGTTAAAATTATGTATTACAGGATTTGTGAGTTTTGACAACCCCACCAGTGCCCAGGCGGCCATCCAAGCCATGAATGGCTTTCAGATTGGAATGAAACGTCTTAAGGTCCAGTTGAAGCGACCCAAGGATGCCAACAGGCCATATTAAACCCAGGGCCAACTTTTTAAATTCAAGGTAATGAAAACAAATGTTATAAACATTTGGACACAAACTAACTTTGTTTCAAACAATTATTTAGTTATCTAACCAGTTTGATTAGAAGA
This sequence comes from Limulus polyphemus, assembly GCF_000517525.1. NCBI lineage: Eukaryota > Metazoa > Arthropoda > Merostomata > Xiphosura > Limulidae > Limulus > Limulus polyphemus. The sequence continues at coordinate 897,080 of NW_013665691.1, forward strand.
ATAATTGATATGGTAGTTAACCATTTGGCTATTGCATAGGAGTCATGCTCATGAGGAAATATTAACTCATTTAAATAATCATATCTAGCTACCTTTAAGTATTTATACTTTCTTTTCAGAATTGTAATAGTATATGAACCATGTTACCAAGCTATTAATGTTATAAAACAAAAGCTGTCTTGTCTCATTTCTGAGGGCTAATGTACTGTGAATAAATGAGAATCACACTATTTAGCAATTTATTGAAGTGACAACCAGTGATAGTAAAGTACAAAATACTGAAAAAAACATATTGTTAATATAAAACATTTGGAACATGTAGTTCTATTAAAATTCATTTCTGATGTTTTCTCAGTGATGAAAGTTGGATTATGGAAAGCTTAATGCACATGGTTCCCACAAACATATAAAATTAGGTGAAGTTGGGGAGATTGTAAATAGCCAGGAAAATGGAAGAAATTGAGCTATTGGTCAGAGAAATCAATTTTTTCTGTTATGGAACATGAAATATGAAAAATAAATATCTGAAAGTGAAATACATAATTTAATATTTGAAGTAAAATATATTATAATCATGGGAAAAAAAAGAAAACATCAGAAAATATTTTCCATTTATTGCAGTTGTCACTTGAAAATTCAAATATTTTTCAGTGTACAACGTGGGCTATAGCAACATTTAATAGCACTGAATGGGGATTGGTAACTGGCCATACTGATCTGAACAGTAAAATTTATCATGCTAAAGTGAGACATTTCACCATAATATAATGGAAATCTTTTCTTGGCAAGTTTTGTAGTGCTGTCAGGAAAATGAATATAAAAATTTGTGTGAGAATCCAAATGTGAGATCTAAAACATGATTTGGAAAGTATAAAAAAAACTTAAAATATTGCACAAATGTCAAACAAATTATAACTGGTTAGTAGAAAATGAAAAGCATCTCCAGGCTATTAAAAATTAATCTTCTTAAGAAGTGAAGCTTAAACTTGGTATTAAAAAAATAACCACTTCATTCAGTTAGGATTCTTGAAAAGTAGTGTATGAAGTTCAATTGAATTTTCATTTAAATTTCTTGTATGTGGTTAAGAAAAATGCCTACCTATCAAAAGTAGATAAACTCTCATAATGCTCTGTATTCAAATCAATCAATCCATAAAACATGCATCTTAATTTCTAGCTTTTTTTAATTCATTAAATCTGTTAATTAAAAGTTGGGTAGTTCTTGTTTTTAGAAATAAGTATGTGTGTGGATAGATAAACAATTTGCAAATTAGAATTTTATTTTAGTTTGAGAATAAGTTGAGAGTTTTATTATATGCCACTTAGCTTTGATTTTCTTGAGTTGTATTTGATTATTAGTAGTAGTAGTAGCAGTAATTTCCAACATATTTTTGTAGTACATTGATGAATGACTGAAGGTTTTTTGACTGTATTGTGATTAATAAAATATACGTTTTAGCAACTTACATAATGTTTTCAATTTATTTTAAAACAAAAATTACAAGTTCATCACATGTTAATGTATATCGTTCATTTGTACCCTTTGCTTGCCCACTTTGTCTCACAGTTGCCAGCAACATAGTCTTTATAGCAATACTTTACTTGTACTTGGATCAATATGTTTAGCTAACAGATATTAAGAAATTCGTTTTAGGGATAAAATAGTTCAATTTTTTTTGTGGTGGTTGTTTTCTATGTTTTCTTTACATAGTATTACACTCATAAATCAAAACTTACTGTTTTTATTCTTTATTAGAACATTTATTCATACAAAATTTTATTTATGTAGTAGTTTAACTCATGAAGATGCTTTAGGTCATGGCAAAAAAATCATTATCTTCACCCATATTTTCTCTTGGATTCTTTGGCCCCCAGTTGCCATGGGTACCAACAAGCTGCAAAAGCTATCTCCAGCTAGCGAATGGTGTAGGCCAGATACCTTGAGTAAGTGATTGACTGGCTAGCATGGTGTGTGGGTTCTTGGTTGTCATGCTGTTTCTTTTTTTCTGGATACTCAAACTAATCATTTTCCAAATCTAACTTGTTTTTTGTAAAATTTCTAGCAGTTTCCATAATGATGGTTGTTATCTTGTGTTAGTGTGATGTGGCAATGTCATGTTGTTGGTTTTTGTGTGTGAACTCATTAAATTACAATCTAGATGAACAACCATGAACACAGTTAAATACTGAGTTTGATAAAATAACAAGTTCTTGCCTGTTCCTTGAACCTACCTGTAACTTTATCTATGAAAATGTCAAAACATTTTTTCCTTCATTGTAAATTTGGTTCCTTAGAATAGTGATGTTGTAAAGTGGTTGTTAATTAATTTTTATAATTTAAATTTATGAAATTTAAATTATATTTAAATTTATGAAACATACACCAGTTGTTTGGTATGTATAACATTTGAAACATTTGTCCAAAAAAAAAGGGTGGTAACAAAACTTGTAGTATTCAATTAGGTGATATCTCGTGTATAAAAGTAACATACCATAGCGCAAACAAAAAACACTGAATTTTGTAACTTCATTTTTTCTTCTCTAAGATGCCTAGGAAATGTTTGTGTGAAGCAAGCTATAAAGTAACATGTAAAGGAGGAGTCATGTTACTAACATATACCCTGTTGAAAATTTTTCAACACCATTAAGCTTACAAATTTCCACTTTAATATCCGAAGTCTGTCTTTTTTGTATAAAGAATTGATGTTTCCAACTTTTAAAAATATACTAATGTAGGTTATTAGACAAGCTTTGATCTTATCTTTCTTTAGCTTAATCGTGTTCCTAAATTTCCTACAAACATACGTACTACCTTTTGAAGCATCTTCTTTAATGTGGTGCCAAAGTAATATTACATTTTTACATCAAGAAAACTTTTGAAGAAACTGATGGCAAAGAAAAGATAATTTTATTCTTGTTGATATCATACTAAGGTGATAATTACATTATTGGTTGACTAATAATGTCTGTGATTACTTTATTTGTTTATAAATCTTGTCGTGTTACATGTTTCAAACATTCAGATAATTTTTATGCAGTCTAGTTTGCTAATAACATACAATCATTATAGCTTGATTTGTATATTTAAACTTAACTGTGAGTTTTGGTACCTAATAAATTTAGATATATCTTATACTTTCTTGTCCAAAACTATGTGGTTGTAGGAGGAGTTTAGTACGTTCTTTTTTGCAATGATAGCATGTTTGAAGTTATAAGGAATACTTTTGTTGTTTTTATCCATAGCAAAAATAAGATCAATTTGTGTTTTTATGTTTTAACAATTAATCGTTAGTTTTCTGTTAAACTATAAAATATTTGGATTTTCAGAACGACATATTTTTGGCTTAATTTTTTTTTAGAATATTAGTAGTTTTAGTGTTGTGATTTCTGAAATCATATGAAATTGTTGAAGAAGAAAAAATTTGATGCCAAGCAGTGCTAACAGTTTCAATGAGAATAACTTGTATTCTTCTTTTAATTAGTATCATTGAGGTTTTGTTATATTTACAACAAACTACAAAGAAGACATTTTCTTTAATACATTATTATAAACTTAGTTGAACTGAAACAAGTGTTACAATACAAATTCTGTTGTGTTTCTCATAGTTAACTAATGAACTTATTGAAACTTACTGTTGGATTTAAGGTCAGTTTCAGACTAGCATTTGAAACCTGTAATGCATCCTAAGTGCACTCATTCTCAATTCTAAACTTGCACAACATTTTATTACACTTCAGAAATGTGTTTGATAACAAGTATCAAAAGATTAAAGCTTACTTTTGGAAAATACATTCAAGAAAATTTTAAATCTTTACATAGAAAGAGTGCTATTCTGTATTTGGTAAATCTAAATATGAACTGAAAGAGATGATGGCAACAACCTTATTCAAACATTGACAGATTATGTTAGTAAGAAACTAACAGAAAATTCATTCAGTTCTAAAACACTCAAATCTTGTAAGTCATGCAACTAAAAACATGTTACGCTTGTAGTAGTTTTAGAAACTTTATAAACCTGTACTTCATTAATCTTTTCAATAAATCTTTTCCGTATTGAATGTTTCCTCTTTGGGCAAATAAAAATTATATTGTGTAACATAAATAAACTCAATTTAATGCTTTCCATCTTGGGTAAGCAAGATCCCTCATTATCTTAGCCAGTCCTGAGAGTCTAACTTCTTACGAAAAAGTTTAAAATGAAAGTTATATAAGATATTCTCTCTGTATTGATCAATTTTAGTAATAAAAAAGTACAGTAACCTATTGTTGTGTTGGTCAGGAGAGAGAATTAGATAAAATGTTTGAATTTTGTGTTCAGTAAAAAAAAGGTTGTGTTTCTTTTTTTTTTTTTTTTGAATATTTATGTAGTGTTTGTTTGTAAGAGTTTCTGTAAATACATGTACTAAAAAGGAAAGGTATACTAATATTTCTACTGTTTTGGTAAACCATAATAAAGATTAGGAGGAATATGTTGTCAAAAGCTATTAAAGATACACGTAAAGAATTAGTCTAGAGTTTTAGTTTATGGATTTTCTTTTTTTTATCTTACCCACTAAATAACAAATGACTATCTTTATAGATAGTTTCATTAATTTTTGAAAGTTTTTCTTTTGTATTACTATTTTGTACTTTTAGCTTAGTCTTTTTATTTAAGACTAAACTTAGTTCCTAAGCTGGCCAAAACTTGAAAGACATTATTGGGATTATAACCTAAAAATATTATTAACAATTAAGACACCAAAAAGAGATATTCAGTGCAATCTAATTGTCATAAGCTTAAGTTTTCTGGTGTACTAATTTTTAGCATTAAGTGTTTCTGGTCAGTTTGTTGTACAGGGTTGACATCTTTTAATGTGTATGCTACTTTTAAATTATTTTTGTTATGATCCATATAGTTAGCTTATTTTTTATCAGAAGTTCTTTATTATCATTATTACAGATGCCAAGATTTTGGAGAAGAGGCAGTTTTTATGGTGACTGAAGTTTAAGTGATCTTCATATATTTTTTCTTCACATTGCTGGTAAATGGACAAACCCCATCTTGAGAATCAGAAGAATAGACAAAAAAACCTTCCAAGTCTTAGGCCACAGTGCAGGTGGTCCTATTTATTCATATTTTCCCCAGTGTTTATGTAGCAAGCAAGTATCCAACTGTCAGGATATAGAACTAGCTGCACTCTCCCTCACCTTTTATTTATCTTCGTCATTTTTAAACAATATTCTGTACTTTTACAGTTTTAAAGTTATTTATTACTTATTCAGAAAGGTTAGTAATGATCATATGAGTTTCAGACAAAATTATGTGCTAGAAGAAAAAAAAAATTAATCTTGCAAGTTGACTGGTTTTACTTCATATCAAAGTGGCAGGTCAAATCTGCCCAGAACGTCAAAGAACGTCACTCCACGATGTGTAGATGCTAGGATGGTGAAGACCTTCCTGACTTGCATCAATACAATGAAGAGCTAGTGTTTACATCAGTAGAAGCTATCAATAAAGTGGATAGTTACTGTTTAACAAATATGAATGTACTGTCACCTGGAACCCACCAGGTTATTTGTTTCTGCTGTTCTGTAACCACAAATTTGAACAACCAAGGTTACTTTAATAGCCACTGCTTTCAAGATAACAGAGGTCAGTGACTGTATTACTTACTGACTACAAACAATTGTCATGATTTTTTAAAATGTCAAGTTATTCTTAGAATTATTATTCAATCGTAGTATTAGGAAATTCACTTTTGAAGTCTACTTAAAAATTGACACTGTGTACTGAAGAATTATATTTTTCTTGATCAAATGCTTATCAACTAGATATTATAGAACAGTAATGGTAACCTGAATTCATGCTCTTCTTTTTCTTTTTCAAAAGAATATTAGAATATATATATATTAAGTTTTCCATCTAATCAACAGAGTTTTATAAACTAGGAGAAATATAATAATGTAGCAAATAGTAGTTCTCCTTACTGAGTGTGTTTACATACGTTATGGAGATAAGGTGCATCTTGACTAAAAGATTCAGAAGTGTGAGCAGCTGATTGCTTGTATTAATAGCTTTATTTATTGAAAGAGTTCTTGTTTTTGTGACTAGTCAAACTTGAGCAATGCTAGTCAGGTAAGTAATTTAGTAGGACATTTATTTAATTTTGTCCATTATTTCTTACCTAACTCTTTTATTAAAAAAAGAAAAAGCTTCTGTTAGGAGGTTATTTTTTTCATATTATCTTGCCAAATCACCATTTTCTTTTTAAGTTCTACATGTATGTTACAAAAGGCAAGCGTATGTACAGTCATGTAATGAATGACATGTCATGTTGGAGTTATTTTATATCGTAATTCAGAATGTCAGTAGGCTCAGGTAACTAGTTGTTATTAATATAAGAACATGTATAAATACTGTTTGAAAGTTATCCACAACAGACTGTTGGTTATAGGTGCACAATTGTCTTTACAGAGAACAGGAAACGAAATTGATTATTGTAAAAGAAGGTTTTAGCTGAGAGAAGTTTAATCTTTCATACAAAGTCAAGCTGGTTTTTATTATGATATCAGTGTCACAGTCATGCTGACTTATCTTTTACCTCTTAATCATAGTAAATAGATTCAGGTAAGGGAAGAAGAAGTGTTTGTTCAATAAACTCATTTTATAAGAAATGCTGTTTATTTTTATTGGCACCTTGGGAGACTTTAACTATGCTTAAACTTATTCTTTGGATAACTAGTTCTGTCTCTTTACATTCCAGTGTTGATTACAAGAGAGAGTTACTTTTACTTCATTCCAGGTCTTTTGAAATGCTTGATAGAGTAGGCTTTTTTTATCGACAAATTAGCTAACAAAAATAAAGCTTTCAATAGTTACTTAACATTCTGCTTTTGGTTTTCTGGTATTATAACATTGAAAATCTAAAGTAGCTTATGTATCTATACTGCTAAGTCTGATAAGATACTATAAAGTGGCATAGTGTGCCACAACTGTTCATTCAAAACTGGTTATATAAAAAAGAACTGATACTAAAAACTGAAAATATGGAAGTAAGTTATTAATTTTATTTTAAGATATCTTTATGATAGCTAATGAAAGGTCAGTAGTTAGAGAAGATGGTGTGTCATCCAGGGAAATTAGAGAAATATTTAAAACTATAGAAGATGGGATCCCTAAATGTATAATAAGACTTGTAAGAGCAGTAGAAACCTTATCATAGTCATGAGAAACTATTTTAAAAGTCTGTCATTAGGTCTCCTTGCCATAGCTGTTAGATGCTAAAATGTTTATGGAAGGTAGTCTGTCATGTGTATCTTTATTGTGGCTGTGAAACTAAAAAAAAAACTGTGGGAAGCTAGTAAATAGACATTTTAATAGATTTAGTAGCAGGGTGAATATAAAGACCATTTGGAAGCTAGTAATCAGTCTTTTATACTTCTTGTGATATTTGAAATAAGTAATGCTCATTCGCTAAGAAAGAAAGCTTCTAATAATGATTTGAAAAAGAAGGATCCCAGTAAGACTTGAAAATATCAATATTTTAAGGATTAGTAGGAATTCCCGCTCAGAATTAATAAGTGCAGTATAGTTTATATATATATATATATAACTTTTTTTCATTAATCAACTGTGTATTCAGTGAAAAACCACCATAGCAGTGTAGTTGATACAGTAGGTCTTATTTTTAGAAATGAAAATGTTAATGTGTTCACGACTGTCTTATTTTCTATCAGGTGAGAAAATTATATTTCCATGGTTTTTTTAAATAATTTTATACAAAACGTTGTTAATCTAAACCGTAAAACACCTGTTGAACTGAACTGTTAAAGGCACTAATTATAATGATCTTTATTGTTCCCTTAGTGACAGCTGATCTTGTTATAAAACTGATTGCCTGCAGAGTGGTATATTTAGAAATTGGTTGTAATAATTCATCTGCCTGACCTAACAGAAGGAGACTATATTTTCACACTATACACAATAAATTGAAACTTCACTATTATTACCTTACCAAAGAAAAACAATTTGTAAAATGTATGTGACACGGTATTTCGCCGTGACAGTTTCATCAGGTGATCTGGTTGTTTAAAAAAAATGGCGTTAATAGAGTAAGATATCTTTTTTCGATTCTTTCTTTCTTTCTTTTTTTTTTTGCTTTTACAGAAAAATACAACCCTTGTGTTATTAAAAATCGTGTTCATTTCTGATGTTTTACTTATACTGATCACAGGAAGATCATGGCAAAAAGAAATTGATTCTATTTCAACATTTTTGACAATATGCTGTAGTGCCCGGGTAATTAATTTAGCAGTACAAAATAAGGAAATTAGAGCAATGGACAAATTAATTTGGAGATGAAAATCTTCAGTCCACGTGATTTTATTATCCCAAATGTTAGGTATATAAGATTCTACCTAAATTAAATCAGGATCATAATAATTGTTAATACTACAGATATTGAATTCATATTTACTTGTCGTCAGTTATATCCTGTCAGTGTTTTCGTTTCTTTTTTTTTTCCAGCTTTGTTATGGTAATATTTTATCATCTTAAATGGAGGTATTTTCATATACTGCTTGTATATAAGTTTTCATTTGTCATATATATATATATTTATAACAACCCCTTTCACTTCCAACTTAACACTGATTCCATTTCTTCTTACTGCATTAAAACAAACGGATCAAGACAGTCATTTGGGAACTATCTTTTTAACGCTTCAAAATAGTCCTCATCAAACTCTTTAAAAAATCGTTCCAAGGACTTGGTAACGAAATATAATAAAGTTTAGAAAAAGTTATGAGTTTTTGTGTTGTAAATTTAATTTTATTGGTGTGCCTTTTTTTCTTGATTTTTTATTATTTTTTTTTGCCATTTTCTGTTTTCTATAATAAATGCGTAGTTTTTAGTTTAAGCTTTTTTGTTTGTTGTTGTGTTTTGTTTTTGCAATGTCTTCTTCCGGCAACATTTATATCCACCCTTTTAAGTTGTTTTTTCAGAACACTCGATTTATGAATTTTGCTAGGTTTTATTTACTGTAAAATATCACTGCATGAACCGAGATTCCATTCATTACAGTGTACATATGATAGAGAAGTGTTTAGTTTAAAAAAAAAGTTAACACAAAATAATTATTAATATTTCCTATATAACACGACAAATTTTTTTTAAAGTCGTGTTAGTGAATCTACTCTGGTATTGGAAACAACAAATTTAGGTTATATTTTTAAATGCCCGAGATTACATAACATAGATTATACAGGGAGAAAACTACGCGAATTAGTGGTATAAATTTTAAGGTGGCAATTATTTGTTTGTTATATACAGGGAGCAAATTTACATTGGTGGGGTAGAGAACCATAATAAAATGTTACCAAAGTAAAAAAAAAATTAGGCTGTGCGTATAACCACTGTTATACCTATTTGCATTGGAGTGTAAATATCACGAGGGATTTGTTTTTATAGTAGCGAAATTGTGCTTATGTAACGCAAAGTAATCAGAACAATATTTGAATTTTTTGTTATTTTAATGAATACGACTACTTGTTATTATTAATAGAAATTAATAATTATTGTACACAAGTATTACGTTTCTAAATAAAATGTGTAACTGCGTATGCTTGCTGTCTATTAACACTTGCGATGCAAATGGCAATAAACGCGACCAGAAAATTAATTACGGCATAATACAAAATTACAAACGTCTAATGGGAGATTTGCGCCAACCAATGAAAATGCATCAAGGTATAGAAAGAGTTTCGTTATGTACTTGCCTTTAAGTATTATATATGTGTTTCAGTTTATACAGTTTGTTGGTCTCTTAAGTTGTTAGCCTATGTATAATATTTGACCTTCAATGAACGCACACAACACACGAATTAGCTAGAACTAGCTGCAGCGCCATCGCTTCTCTTAAAACTAATATAACGCTGGCAAAGTTGACCGCCAGGTAGTGTTGATCGGAAATAACATTGCTCGGTAATATAAATATTCATAAAAGTTTACAGGCGAAATTATTGGTGATCCAAATGCCTCTCACTTCCGGCAGCCTCGATATATAACAAAAAAAGACAGAGTGAACGCTTAACTGTCACGTTAGGTAGGCCTGTATGCTTGCGCGGTTTCCCAAAAATATCTTACCTAAACTTGCTCTCGCAGTTTTGAAGTATTTATACAATAACAATGCAACCAAAGAGAAAGGGGTCGTTGTGTGGAAACAATGAATATATATATATTTGAAGATTCTAGAGGCCTATAAATAGAAAATACTAAGCCTAAATGGACGAAGTTAATTTTGGAATATTATTTATTGAATCGCCGAATGTGAAAAACAATATTCTCTTGAACCTGTGGCACTATTCTTAGATATAAACAGGAACCATTTTTTTTGTTTCTGGAAAAGATGCTGGTCCACTGTTTCGATATGTTGGCTTTGTTTTTGTAATAATAATAAAAAATAAAAAACTTTCAGTAAATGAACTCGATTTCCATAGGCATTTTGATAACTTTTATCTTACTTATTAATTTAACAAACTGAATTATTGAAATAGTGAAACGTAATCCAAAGTAGTTCAAGCTTTTGAAAATAAGTGTGTAAATTGCTTAACTGATCAGTATGGATGCATTTCATTTCAGGAAAAGGTAAGTAACTGATTGCGATATAATTTAATGATAAACAAGCACAAGTTATTCTTGAGAGTTAAACAAGAAAACATGTAGTCTCCCAATTTTTGAATGTCGTTATCTTAGACTCGGATATCTTTCTAAAGTCTTATATGAAAGCAAAATAAAATTTGATGACAAAAAATACATTATTGAATTTTATCGGTATCATCATTTTCCATACAATAATGTGCCTTTAAGTCCCCAGAAGGCTCATTTGATATAGTATTAAGGTTCTGGATAGTCTCTTTATTTATTTTTTATTTCTTCCCATTCCCTATGATAATTGTTCCAACATTTATAGATCTAGTTGTAGTAGGCAGTGGAACTAACCAACTGTGGAGGTTGCCAAAGTGTTTTTTATAATATATATGAAGCTTTTTGCAAAAGATACCCAAGAAATAGTAGGTATTGAGAAAGCACAATATTATTATATCTCATTCAAAATAAATTATATATTGCCTTCGAGTCAAAACAGAGCACGATACGTGCACTGTTATACCATTTACTAGTCTCCGTAGCTGTCGTAGTTTAATAGTTACCGTACGTTTTAGATAGTTAACGGTAACATAGTATTTAAGGAAGGAGATTTTGAAGTACACACTAGTGGTTGTATATATCCTTTCCACCTAAATTATTTGGTAGGCCACAAAAACGTTTAGGAAGTAGATCATGTGTACTGCAAAGTTGGGTGCTTTGTTTCTAACGCAAGGTGTTGTTGTAAAACGAATTGGCAGAAAAAAACAAATTAGACAAAACTAAATGAAAGTATTATTAGGTACGTAACTTACGCAAGATTAAATAAACATGTCTCCAAATATCGATCTTTTTAACTGTCTTGGTTGAATGTGCTTGTATATACAAATTAACTGGATATTGATCAATTTTGGCTATTATTTTCGAATCGATTCTCATCGCCCCGCCCAGTGACACAGCGGTATGTCTGCAGACTTACAACGCTAGAAACCAGGTTTCGATACCCGTGATGGGAAGAGCACAGATAGCCCATTGTGTAACTTTGTGCTTAACTTCAAACGATTCTCATCAAAAATAACTATCCCGATGACGTTATCGAATACTTGCGTACGGGTACTTTGGACAAAGCTTTGCAGTAGGTTTAGTTAAAGTGTATATGTAAGTGTATAAGCACGTTTGACGTTTAAATGATAAGATTTGATGAACTTAAATGATGAGTATGCTTAATAATGCTCTGCAACAAAGATATGTTGTTATTCATATACTTTTTTGGTAACTAGCTTATTTGTAATAATAGTTTGTATTTATTATTTTATAGTATATTTATTTAATCATTCATTAATTCTTAAACTTCATTCGAAGAAATTATGTTAATTATAAAATATTTCACATGTTTCTCATCATTAATTATTTTGTAGGCTCTTTTATTGTACTGTGAAAATTATTCAAGTCCACAAAGAAAGGCATAAAACCACTGTAGAGAACTCCAGAAAATATAATTATAGTAGATTTGAAACTGAAAGTGTTATTAACTTTGTATTTTGAATAGTTTTTATTTACAAAATTTAATTTAACTAAATTAACTTAAAATATATGTATTAAAAAAGGACATTCACAAGTTTTGCTTTTTCAGTTTTTGCAAAGTTTAGAAATTTCAAAAGTGATATTAACTGAATCGATACTCGACCTGTTTATTTTAGGTGTCTATAGACTGATTAAGGCTATATTGGGATATTTTAAAGAATAATAAGTATATTTGTATACTTAAACACGTGGTATTTTATGCCTTTTTTGAAGATTCATGTGGACTTTTGGTGTAAAATGAAAATTTTAAATATCTTAACATAGCACAGTGGCTGATTGGGTTGTTCAGAAAATTATTCTCTAGGTGATTTTGTATAATCATTATTTTTCAAACAATTTAAAATGTTGGTTGTCAAGTATTGTGATTTTCAGTTGGCAAATGTTTCAGTCTGCCTTTATTAAACACAACGATATTCAATAGTTGAAAACAATAAAAAAAACATACAAAGATGTTTTAAAGTACTTTTGATTTGTGAGGATTTTGCTTTTTTTTTTCTCTTTCGCTTCCAGCCCCGAACAGTTAGGTATTAATTGTATTTTATTATCGTAGACGATATTTTTTTTTATTATTTTTGATAAAGGGATGAAGTTTGATGACTTTACTAACGAACTGAATCGTGACGAAAGCAAGGTGTACATAGCATATCATATATTAGAGAGGATGAAGGAAGGCGTGCTTCCGAGCTCACAGCCCTCATATGACCCACTCAAATCGTTCAATCACACTTCCATCATGCTCTCGCTGTCTTTCTCTCTCATTCCTTCAATCTGTCTGTCTTGCTACTCATCGGGCCATTCCAAGATGCCTTTCATGAAGTGCTTTCTTTATAGACCCTTAAGAATTTAAACACTGGAGCTTAATTTGAACAGGATAATAAAGGAATTATATACCCAGTTTTTATCTTATCAGTCGAGCTTGATCCGAAACATTGTTCATCTCTCCTGAGATTTCTTTATTGGAATGGTCCAGTCGGGAGCAGCCTTGTGCTACCAGACTTTGATATGTATTCACCAAGTGACAAAAGTGTAATATCGTCTCCAGATGATCATGATAATTATATTGAGCTTGTATGCTATTGTTTATCCTTCAGAAATAAAAACATGACTTAATAAAAATGGGTTTGGCGTGTTTCCTTACGCAATATATTCCATATTAATATTTCACATAATGTAAGTATAGGTATGAATGTGTAAACTTTTCAAATATACTCTTAATAAATGGTTTGTTTTAATCTCCGTAATACAATGAAATATATATTTAACGTACTGGTCAAGAATTGCACGATTTCTCTACTATATTTATTACGCTCTACATAGGGACCGAGCTAGGATTTTCGAAGATAAGGTGACCAATATATATATATGATGAAATAGGTGTAATAAGGAACATATTGAGAGAACTAAACATATGAGATGCCCGTTGTCCAGGGTGTAGGGACAAGTAACAGCGTGGCTTCCCAAAAGCCCGATTCCTAACTGAAACGGTAAAAAATTATGGAAAAACAAATAATTCACTATATTAATTATTAGTTGTTAAAAACCAAGATGTATTAGCTAAAAGATAAACGGAGGAGGCATGTGAACCCACTTTGAATGAAGCTATACAAATTTTCGCACACATGTTCAGTACAAGACCGGTCCAGGGTCCATCCGTATTTGCCAAGTTTGACAGTTTAGTAATACTTATATTATGACTCTTACTGTCACTAACAGTTTGACAATTTAGTAATACTTATATTATGACTCTTACTGTCACTAACAGTTTGACAGTTTAGTAATACTTATATTATGACTCTTACTGTCACTAACAGTTTGACAGTTTAGTAATACTTATATTATGACTCTTACTGTCACTAACAGTTTGACAGTTTAGTAATACTTATATTATGACTCTTACTGTCACTTAACAGTTTGACAGTTTAGTAATACTTGTATTATGACTCTTACTGTCACTTAACAGTTTGACAGTTTAGTAATACTTATATTATGACTCTTACTGTCACTAACAGTTTGACAGTTTAGTAATACTTGTATTATGACTTACCGTCACTAACAGTTTGACAGTTTAGTAATACTTATATTATGACTCTTACTGTCACTAACAGTTTGACAGTTTAGTTAGTAAAACCTGGAGTAGATCGCTCTTCGAAGTTGGTTTTTTTGGTTGTGGTTTTTGACTTGCCGGTCGAGTATAGCCCAGAGGTTTTCGATGGGGTTCATGTCAGGAGATTGACTCGGCCAGGGCAACTTCTGGATACCATTTTCTTCCTACCACTTTTGGGTGTTTCTAGCAGTGTGCCACGGTGCTCCATCTTCCTGGAACGACGTTGTGTTCTTGTCCACGAAACCCGAGGAATAAAGTGGCAAGAGTCCTTCCTCCAATATTTCGACGTATTTCGCAAAATTTATGTTTCCCAACGCACTCCACTAAGCTCGATCTCCCACCAACCCAAACAGCTCCCCAAACCATCACGCTGAAACCACCATGCTTCACAGTTGGCTGCAATCTGTTGAGCCAAAACTCTCGGTGAGGCATTCTCCAGACCCATATCCTTCCACTCCGAACTATTGAGCAAATCTTGATTCGTATGGTCTTCCAAAAGTCCAGAGGCTTGATCATCATATCACTTGCCCACTTCTTTC
>NW_013665691.1:912426-926689 GCF_000517525.1 Limulus polyphemus
AAATTAGTTAGCATAAATCAGTTAAATGACGAAAAATTAGGTGTCTATTTACTTGTGACCACTCAGTGTATATTTCCATCCATAATAAATAACTTTATGACCTCGAAGCTTTGAAACTAAAGGTTGTATAAGTTTCAGCACAAGCATTCTTAGAACAAAGATAACAAGTGTCTCAAACTATGTGAAAACTACATACAGTCCATTTGCCTTTGTGCGAGTTTCAGAATGCAATTTGCAATTTTTTTCTGGATTATCTGTGATGAAAGAACCCACAATAATGAACGTGAAGTACATAACTGAATACTCATAAAACTACATATATTGTTTAAAACCAATCACGACATTCAATTCGACATGTCTGCCATAAACTTCCAATATTATATTACTTTGTTTCAGGTGCATGAATACTGATGATGGTACGAAGAAACTTCGATCATTTGTGACTGTTATATATAAACATACAAGGCGCATCAATTGAAACATTCATCAAATTCTGAATCCCAATGTTTTTACACAATTTACAAATGAAAAGGTTAAGAGATTGAAGAGTACATCATTGGCAAACTGCGTCAGAAGTTTCTTTCTATAAAACAGGTTGTGTTTCACAACTAATCCATGGCATACGCGTTGTTGTGTCATATGGCTGAACACGACAGTTATCTACTATCACTCTGTACTTCTTCAGAGTTGAAAGCATATTGTTTCCAATAGTTATTCCTGTTCTTCTGTCTAACTCATTTAAACCTTGAGGGGGTGCAGTACATTGTAGATCTTGGACCATTAAGATCAACAACATTCCGACACACTGTCTATATTTCTGTTTCATGTGATGCCACTTCATCTCTCAGAGTACCAAAATGCCCTGCCGTTTCAGCTAATTCCATTGTATTCACCATGTCCGCCACAATTCGAATTGTTTTGCTTGTATTTCATATATCTTTTTTACCATGCTTCGAATGTTCATCTAATGATGCATTGTACCATGCAAGAAGTTGTTCGATGGCATTAATGTTTTCTAGTCTTACGTTGGTTCTTCATGAGATTTGATTTTGTTAATTTCTTGTTCCTGAAGTGCAAGACATTACTTTGCAGAAAAGGAGGACACAATCAACTATAGATACAAGGGTTTGTCTGTTCTTATCCAGTTCCTGCTGAACCACTGAATTAATAACCACATCAATCCTAGAGGATGAGTTAGTAAATGTTTTTAGGAAATCTGCATTTCTCGATACAGCTTTCTTATGATACTGATTTGATTCATGTTTTAGAGTCTGCTCATTCATCTTATTATGAGTTTGGCAAGTTTTTGTGCGAAATTTACCAAGTAAGGACTTTTTCACTGCAACGTAATTTAAATTGAAAGTATTCAAAACCTTCTTCTTTAAAAGGAACGATTGGGGTTTGGTATCCAACAAGATTTGATGAAGTTGTACCGTGCTTAATCATTTGCATATTGATAATTGCTGTCAGTAAAATTTCCGATGTCCATTGATTGACAAGTAGTAGAGACTCTTGCTTCTTCGGCTTTGTCTTCATCATGTTGTGATACTGAAAAGAGAATGTCTTGAGAAAAATGACGTTAAAAGGTTTGACAGTTAATTGTTACACGTCAGTAGGTACCAGTACCAGTTTGACTGAATAATTTGTTAGTTCTCTCATTTTTAATTACTTAATTATACTCATGCATTTTTCAATTTTTGATGTTAAACAATTATCGGCACTCAAATAATACAAGATCCATTATCGAAAACAATAGCAAATATTATTTGAAATAGGTTGTCAGAGGTTAATTCTCTGTGGCTAAGGGAATATGTCTCTGACATCCTCTTTCTTTATTTTGTCTATTTGTTGGTGGCCTGGCATGGCTTGGTAGTTATGGCGCTCGACTCGTAATCTGCGGGTTGCGAGCTCGTATTCCGGTCACACCGAACATGCTCGCACTTTCAGCCGTAGGGACGTTATAATGTGATGGTCAATCCTACTACTCGTTGATAAAAGAGTATCCCAAGAGTTGGCGGTGGATGGTGATGAATAGCTAGCTGCCTTCCCTCTAGTCTTTCACTGCTAAATTAGGGACGACTAACGTGTAGCTTTACTCGAAATTAGTAACAAACCAAACCTTTTGAAATTAAAATATTAAAATTTAAATAATATAAAAATTAAATTATCATCAGTGCATGTGGCCAGACCCGTAGCGGTGCTTCTCTTCCAAGACTTGAACTCGGCCTGATGGATTGCTTGATTTTTTCCATTGGATCCAACCACTGGCATAACTTGTTAGTGACTATCTCATAGTTACAAAGTCGTGCCTCACTAAAGTGTGTAACAGATTCCAGTACTATACCATCTAAACTCAAGATCAAGAGCTTAGCAGCCTGTTCTGAAAACCAACCATACCAGGCATTAACCTGCATGAATACTCCTGGAAATGGTCTGGTCTTCTTGTTGCTGTATTCTTGAAAGTCGGGGCATAATTTGCTTTGCTTCATTCATTTAGGCCCATGGTTGTGACCAAAGCTTCATACCTACGAAATCTCAGCTAACAACTGTCTGAAATGTCATTGACATCACGTGTACAGAGTCTCAGGGAATCCAATCCTTAGATGAATGGTCAGTCCCCACTCCAGGGTGGCTAAATAACCAGTTGATATTAACATTTTTTCCGTCATTCCTGCTTGTTCACAGATTTCCAGTGATCCATGACCACCCTGCGTGGACAGACTCTCTACTGACCTTTGATCTCCATCCTCACCATTATGTACTCAACATTTTACCTACAAGTGAGATAGCACCTACAGTCTTTCTCAACCATTCTCTCTTGACTTTGACAAGAGTTAGAGTGGAGGACCATGATTGATGGAATCCTAGGAGCCTACATAGACTTCTCCTTTGGATCTCAGACACGCCATGTGTCATACAACTACAATAAACTTGATCGACATTGACAACTGTCCTTCCGAAGTCATTGGCCACAGTGAGACAAAAGTCGTGGACCTTCACAATATCGGCAAAAGCTCTATGTCCAGAAAAGCATTTCTCCTAAACCAAACAACTCTATTGGACAACTGTCTCCCTTCAGTGACCAACTCTCCCTTTTGTTCATAGCTGTGGAAAATTCAACTTCCTTAATTTTTTTTAAACTTAGACACAACAGTTTAAGTAAATGGCAATCACAAGTCAGATGACACACAAAACTCTGTAATAAGATATCTCGTAATCACGGTACCAAGTTCTCTCTTTCCTATGTATTCGGTGATATTTTTAGATGTCACTGATTTTTAATAAGAGTAAAAAGATAGGTCCACTGAATAACGGGAGATTCGTCAAGATATCTACTGCAAAATGATACTATGTTTGCTGGCTAACTGGGTTTGTGAGAAATAAAGACTAAGCACAAATGTGCAATCACAGTAAACACTATTTATTTAAGCATACACGGTGAAAAATCAGCTTAACTTGGACAGTCATCTTTACCGGAGAAATAGATTTGAAGTTGCTCAAACACATTCAGTAGATATTGTAAGGCAGACTAAGTCTGTTAAGATCCTCTTCCAGACAGTATCTTTTAGGATCATGTTTCAGACTGAATAAATCTCACATTACTTAGTTAACTCGTTAGTGTCTCACCTTCTCAGAGTGACCAATGCTAGCCACATGATTAGTCATTCTCATTGAAACATAAGAGAGGTCATTTCCTCAAGAGATCACCTGACTGCCGGTAGAAAAGGTAATTATCTAACTACAAAAGGTTCTACTCTATGTGAATGATATAGAAAGACAGGTAGCTGGATCAACAGTAATTCGACCAACGTGTTATTTGGAAACCACGTATCTACACATATAGCAAATTTTGACGAATTTCTATATCACTATAAAGATGTAGAAAACACAAATGGTATGCTTATTCAGCAGAAAAGTATTTTGAGATTGAGCATAAATGATGCTCATATTGCTAAACTAATGTTTCAGTTTTAGCTATTTCAATTGTTCAAAGACTATTGTTAATAAATACTCATTAATGAGATTAATAAAGAGTTATATCATTAATTTGTTTGTTTGAAGTTAAGCACAAAGCTACACAATAGGTTATCTGTGCTATGCCCACTACAGGTATCAAAACCCGATTTCTAGTGTAGTAAGTCCACAGACATACCGCTGTACCACTGGGAGGCACCTGTCAATAAATAAATAGATAACTGATAAATATCAAAGCTGAGACTGACTTTTAAAGGGTACTTTTCGAGGTAGAAAACAAATATATATATGGCTGCAAGCTTACCTGTTTGGTAAAATTATTTTTACAGTACTTCTCAACTCACTGTATATAAGAGCAAAAGAGCATCACAAGTTTTGAAACATAATTGCCAAAGGGCATTAGCTGTAACATGTAAGAAATGACGGTATTTAGTTAATTTCTGTTTTCAAGCTAGCAGTCCAAACAGAAGCAGTCAAAATGTCATTGAGATTGTTTGCATTTTTAGATAAAAAATGTATAAATCTGTGGAAGAAATAGATGAAATTTTATGATCATTCAACTGTAAATAACAAGATTCACTTAAAAATGGAACGAGTTTCACAAGCCGTCATCATCTTACAAAACTGAGAATGTGATCATAAATAGTTGCCACAGATGGGTTAAGAGAAAAGATACAACTTGGTGTTGTCATTGTGGAAATTGCATGGTACAAAAGACAAATATTTTTGTGGCAAAGAACATGCACTATTAATTTAAAATGTGCAACAGAGTTAGATGATTTGGTAATCATGTGGCACGTACACTAGCCTTGGAAATGGCTTTCATAGATCTATGATCAAATGATATATGTAGGTATATCATATGTTTTCTACCTGGTTTTATTAATATTGGATTTTTTAATTATTCATTTATCTAGTTTATACACAGTTTTGACATAACTATGTCGTTCAGAAAACTGTTGAAGTTGCCTTGTTCTAGTTGCTGTTTCTTTGTTCTCAGTATCAGATAACCTCTAGTCTGCCTGAGGGGATATTGCAGTAACATCATTTATCATTGTTAAAAGAATCAGCAATTACAATATCCTTTGTTGGGTAAGTGGATGAAACCAATGTGTTTAGTTTTACAGAAATATCTATCTTGAGAGAGAAATCTGCAGGTCTATTCACGATCTGATAGAAACAACAATCTTATTGTTTGTGCATACACACAGTGCATTTTCTTTTTCTTTAGTTGTAATAAAAACTGTGTTTTTAGAACTTGTCCAGTCTCATTTTTCACACATTTGAAAACTCAATCAAGTACAAACTAGTCCATAAATGTCCTAGTTGGCCATGATATTATTAGTAGATCCCTCTGATACTTGTGTGAAACTTTTACATGAAAATTCCACAGGTATATAGGAAGGATAAATTTTGGTTCTGTAACAACAGGGTTTATTTCTGTTTTGATAATGTGCATACTAGCCCTTGCTTAACATCTTAAGTTTAATCAAGTTTATAAGAATGTTTTTACTATTATAATGTTGTATTTTGGGTGTGGAGCTACTCGTGATTAAGAGAAAGGGTTTAGAAGAAGTCCTCTCCTGGACATACGACTTTTACCAGTGTTGCAAAGGTCCATGACATTGATAAACGTACAACCACAGGCACAGAAGGATTTGCTAATGTCTGGAGCACTGAGTTCAAATGGAGGAAACTGTACACCTGAAAGTTGATCTTGACAGATGGGAAGCATGGATTACTGAGGTTTGTTCATGTAAAATGGCACCTGGAAAGATCATGACTGTATGGAAGGTCTCTATAGGACTTCTAACCTGTTGCTAGTCGGAGCACCATGGCCCCATCTCTGGTCCATTCCACTGGTGAATGATCTCTGGCTTTCAGAGTTATTTCCCTGGTTGGTGAAACAACAAGGACCCGTGGGTGAAAACCATAAACCTTGAGAATGTGCCTTTCACTACTGAAAGATTCCTTGTGACTTCAATGGGAGCTTGTGATACCTGGAATTGTGCAGGGCTGTATGACAATTTACACTAGATAGCTTGCCATTGTGTAACCCTGGACTAGAGACCAAACTCCCATCCGGGCATTAGGGTTCCTATTAGCAGCTTCCATCTGTAACTTATGATATCCTGAGGAAGGAAATTTGGCTAGCTGGATAGGTCGGTCCCTGTGAGTGTAGCCAAACAAATTATCCTTGATGTTCAAGGGTATGGCAAAAGAGGACTTGGACCAGTTCTTAAAAGGTTTAAGGCACTTAACATGTCTGGAATGGGTGGATTTAGAAACAGCATGTTCAATGCCTGATTCTGAGTCCAGGTGGTCCAGCTGTCAGTGCTGTTTAATACCTGTATAAGGACCAGTAGGAGGACTGGGAGACAGTTGGATACAAGCTGCATTTCCAATTCAACCAAGTGGAGAATTGAGCAATCTATTAGCCCATTTCAAGGCAAAGCAGAGGATCAGAACTGAGAAACTAGAAGCCTATGTGGGCTATCTGTGCTAATTACATGGAAATAGATATGTAGCAATAGCTCTGCAGATTAGGAGGATACTCTTTTGTCAATCACTTTATTGATGAACTCCTATTTGAGCTCATGCAATAGCACTTGGGAGCAAGGAACATCAAAATGGTCATCAGAGAAAATTAAGCCTGCAATGGCGACTGTGTAGCAATATCACTGGTGGATGGTGCTTCCCAGGTATCTCCACTGCATCAGCCTAGACCTAACCAAAAAGCTTACAATCACCAAACCACTGATCCTGGCAATTGGATGCAGCCACACATTGATCTTCAATGAGTGGGCAGAACTATGCATCTTTTCCCATGGACTACACCCTGCTGCAAAGTCTGCCTGTGGGATACATTCCACAACAATGTCAATGCCTCACCTGAACATCATCAAGAACAGGTTGAGCAAAATTATTGTTTTGCTTGTAGACTGTTAGGGCACTGATGAAAGAATTACCTGTACTCTGCCTAACAGCAAAGATAGCAAGCCAATAAGTTGAGTTCAATAGTTCAGTAGATGCCAGCCAACACACAATATCAACACTTTGCTGTTCAGCCAATGAGGTAAGACTATATATATACTGGCCATCATATCAGCAGGTCCAGGATGTCCAGAAACAAGCATTAAATGTTTTGGAGAACTGATTGAGCCAAGTCGGGATTGGCCACTGACTTGGGGGAGCACAGTGAATGGCTTGCACCAAAGAGGTTAGTTGTCAGCCCAGCTCCGTCACTGTTGGGTGGAGACTGGTGTATACTTACGATAGTACATGGATGAGATGTCGAGTTATCGGTAGACACAGGAGTGGTGAGAAACCTATTGGACATCAAAGTTTTTCGAGTTTTCTGAGTAAGACCACCACTATGACTTCATTCTGGCCAATTACAATAGATTAGATATGAATCTCTGACGTAGTCTAGGAGATATTGTCCACAGAATTAATATGGGTGTTTCTTATATGGGATCTGGAATTGCAATTCTCAGTTTTGCTTGTACAATAAGTGAGCTGATGTTTTATTAGAAAGTCATCCAATGCTAACCAGGTAGAGCCCAGAAACAGTGAACTGTGTGAACATATATAGCAGAGAAAATAATAGTACCTACATGAATATAAATAGTGTTCCATGGCTTAATCCAGGTGAAAAATAATGTGTCAGTTTTGTGCATGTTAAAAACACTACAGAAAATCCTTCATAAGTGTTTTAAAGCAAATAAATAACATAAAGAGTGCAGCACATAAGAAGAAAATAACGAGGGCATGAAGACAAAGGATTTGACTTCGATGGTAAGAACTGGTGGACAGGAGATTATCTGTAATAACTTGCCTTGAAGGTATTATTGGAAAACGCTATATATTTCTTATTCTCATTAATACTAGTGAAATAATGTTTTGATTTTGATGCTGAAAGATTTGGCAATTAAATAATTATTCATTGACGAGGTAAAAGTAATAAAGAGACTCACACAATTGCGAGAGATATAACATACAGTTTTACCTGGGGTGTTGAATAAAATAGTTTCACCTGGAGTTTCTCATAGCATACTGCAGAAAATATTTGAACACAATTACGTTGGAATATTGATAAGTGGGTAAAATTATCAGTAGTAAATTAAATTCACAGATAATGGATTAGATATAATAAATATATAGATGTGGCATATCTAATGTTTTATTTGGTTTATATAGGAATATTATTTGTAATGCAGACTAAAATATCTTTAATAAGCAAGTAGGTTTACTGAATATTTTATTAAAGTTGTTTTCTTACAAAATACATTTTGAATTATGAAAGAATATAATAGGGAGAAGCAGAAGGTACCATCTGCAAGGTGAAACCTTGTAATTTGTGACATAACTATCACACAATTTGTAAATAGAAGAAAACTCCTAAGGCAAGACAATGAAAGCATTGGCAAAAGCTTACAGTCAAAGGTGACGATAGCACCATCTATTCCAAGCAAACTCAACTGTAGGAACATATTTTAGTTTTGACTCAATTCCTTCCTGCTGAAACTGAGCGTTGTCTTTATGACAATCAGATGGTAAGCTAGGAATGAGGGAAGATTGGAGTGTGTGTTCTCGTTGTCTGGCAGAGACGACAGAGACAAAATTATCACGAAATTGCTGATTAAGTGGAAACCCAGTAAAGCCCAAGGGTCAGGAAGTCATCAGGTTCTCTGAACATGATGTTTTTTGGGGGAGGTTGGGCATGAGTACAGGTTAAGCCTGTAAGCATGTCGCTTGACCAGTGCCTAATACCATAATATAAAAGATGGTAACTGCATGTTACGACTCCCTGTAACCTATGCATTCAGCTGAACCATGCAGAATCCACACTTTTAGTGCTTAAAGTTAAATTTTAGACACATTCATTCACTTTTGTCTTAGATTAGCTGGTGGTTATTTTTCTGCATTCCCAGTGTCGCTGAAGCACTTTTTTGCCTTGTTGAATTATGGACCGTTCATGTTCTTTCTGCTATGAAACTGCTGAGTTCCTGATTGAGTCCATGATGCTGTGACAGATGGAATACCCAGACCTGTTCTGACTTAAATGGTGCCTGAGTCCATAAATGAGGATTCATCACTTGCCAATATATCTGATGTGGGAGAGTTCACTGCATTTGTGGATGGGTTAGACCTGCAGTCTACAGGAGCTGTATTACTACCTTCAATGCTAGAGCATACTACCAACACAGAAGGAAGCAGATACCTGCATCTAAGTATTCCATGACAGCAATGTCAACCACAAATCTGGAGGAGCCTAGTTTTAGGTTAACCAGCAGCCTTCAATACTGCCTCTCCTGTCATTGCTGAATGATGAAATTTAGCCTGAAGAATGATGAGGTCCAGTGACCTGTCCCATTGGAAATGCGATGTACACTAGAAAACACCTCTAATAGAACCACTATATCCAAATACCAAGAAAAGGCTTGAGGAGCTTCCAAGTCTCAGGAGAAGATGGACTAGCCTCAGCCATTAACAAGGCACCTACACACTCATCATGAGTGATGCACCATAGACAAAGATACTTCTGAAACAATAACAGAAAATGGCAAGAAAGGAATTTCCAACTAAACCATCTAATTTAATAATGCACTTCCTAACACTTGATCAGATTCCACAGTCAGGAAATAGCCACCAACTGGAAACAGGTGTAGCCCCTGTACAACAGAGAAAAAGACTGAGTGAGACAGAGGGTAATCCCTCGGACAGGATATGAGGAGGAGGAGGTGTGGATTGCAACTCAGGCTTATTAACACTAAGAGAGTCTTAGTAAAGTACAAAATGATCTGAAGGTGTAGATGATAGTGACTATGGAGTATCTGCTTGTATGGTTGAGAGGAATAGAAGTGAAGCCTCAGACTAATCCTGGAGTAAGTGTATATTTTGTAAACAATTAATTTATTGTAACAAACATGTATATTTTGTTTATACATTAGAATGATCTCTTTTCTGCAGGCATGGATATATAAGGGAAAAAGGAGCCTAAAAGATTATCTTGTTGTATTTTTTGCACATGAATACCATTTTTTCATACATGTATTTTATTTCTGTAATGATGATGCCCTCTCTATTAGTGTTGAAAGAATGTGATGAAGTAAAGTTTAAGAGTTTATTTTGTTCTGCATGATCCATTTTTTCTTTGATTATTTTACCGAGAAAAGATTATTTTCGATTTTTGAAATGTGATGAATTTGTATTTCAAACATTAGACATATCATGTTAGACTGCTCTTTACTAGAAGAGGTATGTGATCATTGTAAAACAGTTTTTTATTCTGCTTTTCTTCCTTTTTATTTGCTATTTCAGTTTCTATTAGCGTTGTGGTTTTTGTTGTTAGACTGTCTACTCTTAAAGTGGGCAAAGTATCTTTGCATTTTGTTTGTTTCTTTTCTATTTGTTTTCTAATATTAGTTTGTGTAAATGTAAGTGTATAATTACACATTGTTTTTCTTTGCTAAAGACCATATTGTCCGTTCTGTGTTAAAGGGTGTTTTTGTGATGTGTTCATTGCTAAAGAGCTTTCTTTTGGTGTTGCATTTTGTATTGTATTTTGATTTTAAATTATGGTCGGAGTTTTCTGTTTATATATATATAATATATGATTTTGTCCTTTCCATAGTGCTAAAAATATTGTGTTTTATGTTCTGTTTCATATTTTAATCTTGAAAAGGATCTTATTTTAACTCTTTCCTTATAATGTCAAATAAACCGTGATTTTAACTTCTAATTAAAGGATATTCATTAAACTCCAGTATTTTAATGTATTTCGTCTAAGGGTTATTTGGTAATTCTGTGTATTTCTTTGATTATTGATTGAAAGTATTGTGATTCATCCACATTACATTGGTGCCTTAACAAAAGTTTTCTAGCATTACCGTATACTGTAATTTTCAAATTTTACTTAAAATGTTTTTGTGTCTATATATATATTTGTATTTTTAGTTTAAATCTTTGTTAAATGGTACTTTCCCATATTATTTTTCATGTGTCAAGTGTACTTCATTGTTAAAGGGTTGTGTTGTCAATGTGGCAATTATGCATCCTTTGGCCATGGTATGAGCCTACAGGATATTGGTTTTATCATATATTTTGTATCTGCATTTATCAATACAGGAATTTTAATTTTTTTCTTTTGTCTAGCTTCTATGCAGTTTTGGTATAAACATGTGGTCCAGAAAACTGCTGAAGTTGCCTTTGTTTCTTTGTTCTATATAGTAGATAACATCTACACTGCACAAGAGTATATTGCAGTAACATCATACATCCATGTTGAAAGAATCACTGTCTGTAATATCCTTTACTGGCCAAATGGGTGATGTCTGTATGCTGCAAGTGAATGCTGTGCGAGAACAAGGATCACGAGGTATGTCGTCGACTGGGCAAAGAAACCAAGGTTACATGTTACATTGAAACTTCGTTTCTTAGGTCCGTTCTACCTGCAGATAAACAAGTTCTGTTCTTTTTGAAGTTCAACGTGTTTAGTTCTACAGAGGTCTATCTTAAGAGAGAGAGAGAACTGTAGAACTAATCATGATCTGGTAGAAGTGACAGTTTAATGGTCTACGCAAGAAATCATGCTGTGTTTTCTCTTTATTTAGTTGTAATAAAGTTTGTACTTGTTGTTGTTTTTTTAACTTGTTCAGTCTCATTATTTTACACACTAGAAAACTCAGTCACGTTTACAAACACAGGCTACTCTTGGTCGACCCTGCAGTTGTTAGCGAAGGTACCTGATATTTGTAAATAAATCAGTTTTACCCGTACATACCGCAAAGGAATCTGTACCTGAAGAACAAGTAAGATAAATAAACATACATTTTTGTTTTTGTTGTTTTCTGTTAGTACAGTGTCGGGTTTAAATGTTTACCTTTTCTTTTAGACCGGCATGATGCTTGAAGGTCTTCTTTGATACTTGGCAGCTCGAAGTGATCTATACAGTCAACAGTATATCTCTCAAACTTGAAGATGTTAAGCTATGAACTGTCCCCATATTTTGAAGTCATTAAATGACTACGAGTTTCTCATTTTTCTCCTTACTTACCAGTACTGAAACACAAAAATAGTGTTTATATGGATTTTTCCTCTTGTTTCTAACGCAACCGTAAATATTGCTTTCAGACATGCTGAATAAGAGACAGTCCACAGCGCATTGCGCAACTAGAGCCAATCGCAGTACGCAGTCGCTGTCAACGAGAGACGTCACTACAACTCTGAAGTAGAAGGCAAGATGTCTTTGCCCGTAATTTCATTGTGGCTATGTAGACATCATTATATCTCATTGACAATACTTCTAACAATTATTGCCATGCAACGACATAAGTAACTTTCAACCATATGTAAGTTTTAAAAAACAACTAATACTAATTTCAAAAACTAATCCAAGTTAGTGCTGAGGTCAAAGAAAATAAATAAATTAACTGAATTGAAACAACGAACATCCAATATTTTAACTTTTAAAAAACAGTTGGCTGCATAGTTAATTTATTTCATTTATTTGCCCTTTTAGTATACATGAGATTCACTATTTCGAGTTTTCTTTTAAAAGCATCAAATGTCACATTATATATATATTATATGTAATCCGCATGTATTAACTAGCTGTACAAAATGTAGTTTCCATTACAACTACATACATACACACATGAGACGATATTTTATCTTTTTTGTAAGACAAACCACAGGTAGATAAGAGGGGAATAGTGTTTCGTCATTTTCAGATTACAGTAAACTGAGCAAATCAATTTCACCTGCTTTAATATGTGAAAATTTGAACATGTACAGTTCAGAAGTTATGTTCAAACTTCATTATTGTTACCGTGTTTATATTATCCAGTGATTTTTGTAAGGTGTGTGTACTTTTGAGTTTAATTGATCAGTGTTTTTCAGAGAAAGCTATGTATTATCAGGAATTCTCATATTTATAAACGCAACTTAAAATAACTCTAGCCTATTATAATATCTCCATTTAATAGTTGCTTAGTTAGCAAACTTATTAAGGTTCAACTAATATTGTGCTTCTGGAAAATATGAGTAAGCTGAGTTTTTAGGTAATTACTGTTTATTGATCGAGGAAAATAGATATTATATTCTGTAAATTTCTTGAAAAGTCCTGAAATCTGGTTTATTATCAAGTATACGAACCTTGAATTGTTACATAAAAAGGAAGACCACAATTTTATCTTTAATTAGTCCTTCATGTATCTGTTTACTACTTTTTTCATGCCCCCAGTGGCACAGCGGCATGTCTGGGGACTTACAACGCTAGAAACCGCTTTTCAATATCCGTGGTGGGCACAGCACAGATAGCCCTTTGTGTAGCTTGATGCTTAACTTCAAACAAACAAGACTATTTTTTCATAAATAATTATACACATATATGCTATCTTTTTATTTTCCACTGGATCTTTACACAGCAATGAAACTTTCAATTTGAAAATGATAAAGCTGTTTAGACTTTACCAACTTTCTCCAAGTCTTTCAAATTTTACACAGAGAGCATTTTCCTAAGGAGCTTTTCTTTTTACAAAATCAGATGCGCAAAAATGTATGTGTTGCATCAGAAAACTTCACATACTAGAGATGTGAATGTTGAATGAAACGTAATATTTCACGTGATATTTTTTCATGCTGAACCTTAATCCGCTCGTACAGGTCAGAATTATTCGTAATAAAATTAGGTCGTGAAAATTTATCATCTTTCGACACATCACAGTTTTATATTATTATTTACCAAAAAATCTGGGAAATTCAAGTATAAATATTTCTGTACGTTCACAGTATTTTTTATTTTATCTACTAAATTTCAGTACTAGACGAAAAGATTTAATGTTCTAAAGAAAACTCAAAACTCGCCCAGTGTTACAATAAACTTTCTATAAATGTGTTCATTTTTTCTGTACTATGTTTTGCAAGAAACTTATGAATCTGAACCTTGCACTTATCTTTCAACTGGCGATATTTTCAATTTTACTGTTATTGGAACCGGGCGAAAACATGTTATTTGTCTATAATGAAAATTTTGGTTTCAGTGTTTCTGTTTGAACCGGATATAAAATTTTCTTGCAACCTTTATCTGGGATTATTTTTTGTGCTGGATAAACTTTTAAAATGTTATTATTCTTTCGTTTTTTACGTTGGTTTTATTTTCACCACATCTCAAAATTACGTCTTCTTTTTGACACAAAAGTGCCCGGCATGGCCAGGTGGATAAGGCGCTCGACTCACAATCTGAGGGTCGCGGGTTCGAATCCGCATCCCACCAAACACGCTC
>NW_013665691.1:927258-928418 GCF_000517525.1 Limulus polyphemus
AAAAATTGACACAAAAAACTTATTATTTTAGATAAACACGATTTGATTTGTTTGATTTGAATTTCGCGCAAAGCTACACGAAGGCTATCTTTGCTTATCGTTCCTAATTTAGCAGTGAAAGACTAGAATGAAGGCAGCTAGTCATCACCACGCACTGCCAACTCTTGGGCTACTCTTTTACCAGTGAATGGTGGGGTTGACCGTCACATTATAACACCCCCACAGCTGAAAAGCGAGCATGTTGGGAAGGAACGGGGATTCGAACCCGCAACCCTCAAATTGCGAGTCGATTGTCCTAACCACCTGGCCATGCCGAGTGCGATAAATACGAATGAATAGTGACAGATCAAAACCAACAAGTATTTTAAGAAAAATGCACAACTGTAACATTTCTCAACATTGAACACATTGGTTTGGTTTTTGTTAAGCACAAAACTACACAACGGGCTATCTGTGCTGTGCCACCACGTGTATCGAAACTTGTCGCTTAGTCACTGGGCCTCGAGGAGGGGGAGGGGTATTAAACAGTCTTGACGTCACAATATTTAAAAGATCGTTTATTCTACAGCGGTGTCTCAAAATAGTTAAGCCTAGAAACAATTTTATTTACCCTTGTTTCAGTTGTTTCATTATGTATTGGAGAAACGTAAATATTGCATGAGACGATAACACGCTGATAACTTCAACTAGAGTCAGTAGCTGTTGATAAAAACCATTTGACCTATTTTATATTATCTTGTTTGCCATCTTTTCGTGTATTCCTTTCTCTGATTAAATCTTACCGCGCGTTTGTTTGTTCTTCCCATTCGTTTTAGGAATTCATTTACACAAAACCTAAACTTTTGCTGTTGGTATTAAGTTCATGAACTCACAACAACTTAGGTTTGTTACAACATACCAAGCAACGGATTTTGATAATCTTAACAATATGTGTAGTTTATACATTATGTAAATGGATACAAAAAATGATCCAATCAGCTTGGATATTCGTAAAACTGTTTAAGTATTCTGGCAGAAATTTTTAAACACTTAAATTATTCCGTAATAAATGCCCCCCCCCCCCCAGTGGCACAGCGGTATGTCTGTTGACTTACAACGCGAGAAACAGGGTTTCGATCCCCGTGGTGGGCAGAGAACAGCTAGCCCATTGTGTAGCTTTG
>NW_013665691.1:929134-936123 GCF_000517525.1 Limulus polyphemus
GGACGGCTAGCACAGATAGCCCTCGTGTAGGTTTGCGCAAAATCCATAACAAACAAACAAACACTTTTGGACCTAGAACTTGAAAACAATTTCGTTATTCATAAGTTTCAGTTGTGTCCCATTTTATGCTTATATATCTTACTGTCAACTTCATTGTTATCCATTCTGAAACTGTTCTTAATGGCAGGTAAAAATAAATACGATGTTTCATTACTGGTTTATCTAAAATAAAATCCGGACACAGAATTTTTAAAGAATCTTTGGATAATTTGTTTGCAGTTAAACACAAAGCTCCACAATGGGTCATCTGTGTTGTGCCCACTATGGGTATCGAAACCCAGTTTTTTTGCATTATAAGTCCATGCCAATGCGGGTCAAGAATCTTTGGCGGTAAACACTAACACTGATAATATGGTGGTATAGATTAAGACTGAATTTGTGATCAAGTGTAAAGGCAAATGTTTTTTGTTGTTGTTTTTTGCTACTGTAAGTAGCATTTGTAAGTGTCAGTTTTTAGGTTTTAATATACTTATAATATAATTCATTGATATTCGTTTGTTCGTTAAGTTCTAATACTTTTGGTTTAAATTTCGCACAAAGCTACACGAGTGCTATCTGCGCTAGCCATCCCTAATTTAGCAGTGAAAGACTAGAGGGAAGGCAGCTATTCATCACCCCCACCGCCAACTCTTGGGCTACTCATTTACCAACGAATAATGGGATTGACCATGACATTATAACGCCCCCACGGCTGAAGGAGCGAGCATGTTTGGTGGGACGGGGATTCGAACCCAGGGATCTCATATTGCGGGTCAAGCGCCTTACCCACCTGGCCACGCCGGTCTTGTTCTAATACGAGTCACTAGCCTTTTCTTTAGTTTATCTGAAACAATTAAAATCTAATACAGAATCAAAACGACGTCTCGACAACCACACTATTGACATCGTCAATCCTTTTTTTTTTCACTTTATATGCATGTTTTGTTTTTAATCGAATCTTATTTGAAATAAATTAAAATCAAAAAGACAGTACTGTTTCTGCATGCATCATGCCCCTCAATGGCACAGTGGTATGTCTGCGGACTTACAACTCTAGAAACCGATTTTCGATATCTGTGGTGGGCAGAGCACAGATAGCCCTTTGTGTAGCTTTGTGCTTAATAACAAACAACAACAACAGCATGCATCATATAAAATCTGTTTGTACAATAAGGGTATGTGAAGTTGTAATTCAGCATAGAAACATGTATCTCTGTTGAATGTTGGTTTACCAGCACCAAAAAAAAAAAAAATACTATATGTAGTCAATTTCTCTTTACAAGATAATCTTCAAAGTCAAATGCATTATTCCTTAGACAGCTAAATTTATAAGATTAAAAATAGGATATCTTCGAAGGGGAAAAAAATCAATGCTTTTGTAGTTAAAGATCTAAATTTTGAGACAAAAATCAAAGAAAAAGGGGTAGCTTTTCATATACTTACCCACCCACTGACTTGGGAAATATCGGTACCGCGCACACGAATTAGCAATAAATATTGCCTCGTGTTTACAAGTATTATATTGTTTGTTTGTTGAATTTCGTGCAAAGCTTCTCAAGGAAAATCTGCGATAGCCGATCCTAATTTTGAATGATAGTCAAGAGAGAAAGCAGCTGATCAAGATCACCCACCACCAACTCACGGGCTACTCTATACCAACGAATCGTGAGATTGACCGTTACATTATAACGTCTCCACGACTAATAGAGCGAGTGTGTTTAGCTGTAGGTTTCAATAACGCGACTCACAGATTGCGAGTCAAATATCCTAACTACCAGGTAATACCAGTCATTACAAGTATTAGGTTGAACGAAATGCACTTTTCTTATATACATTGGAGCACTTTGCGTGCGTATGTGTAGGTGTGTATCATTTGCAATGTGTTTTTTTTTGTGTGTGTGTTTGAATTAGTGATATCGAAACCCGATATTTAGCGTCGTATGCCTAAATACTTTATCGTTGAGCCACTGGGGCATTATTTGAATTATAACAAAGTATCATGCATAATAACATTATATATATATCCAATGTCTAACGAAATAATCACCCTTTGTCCAGGTTAAAATTAAACTGACATTGTCAACACACTACTGAAACAGTTTTTCCAGGTGTTTATGATGAACAAGTAATGAAAGTTACTATATAAAAACATGTTTTTGCTCATGACTTTGGCCTTACTATTTAACCCGTAATCCTACAAGGTCGTATTATCACGTGACTTAACAGGCTGTTTTCTTTGATACATAAGAATACGGACATGAGCTGCTTCTCATAAAGTGGGTCAAGGATACCAATTCCTCTACTTACTGAGCGCTTAAGAATAGTGCATATCAAAGTGTAACTTCTAACATTACTACATTTTCTCCTTGCCCCAACCAACATAGCCGAGAATGTTAAGAAGTGAATCTAAAATATAAGTTTTACAAAGGTCATTTATGCAAGTCCTTGAATATGTTTGTATTAATGGCAATAAAAGTAAATGAAAATGCAACAGAATACAAATTCATCTGTGAATATTGAGT
This sequence comes from Limulus polyphemus, assembly GCF_000517525.1. Lineage (NCBI taxonomy): Eukaryota > Metazoa > Arthropoda > Merostomata > Xiphosura > Limulidae > Limulus > Limulus polyphemus. The sequence goes on from NW_013665691.1 coordinate 931,696, forward strand.
ACTAAAAGAATTGTTATTTGGGAAAATTTGCGGTATTCAGTTATACTCAATGGTTACAGTGGGGCATCAAAACTAAAAATAATCACACTTTGGTTATTCACGAAAATGTAGTGGCTTTAATAGTTTGTTTGTTTGTTATGAATTTCGCGCAAAACTACACGAGGGCTATCTGCGCTAGCCGCCCTAATTTAGCAGTGTAAGACTAGAGGGAAGGCAGCTAGTCATCACCACCCACTGCCTCCACGGCTGAAAGGGTGAGCTTGTTTAGTGTGACGGGGATTCGAACCCGCGATTCGCAGATTGCGAGTCGAGCGCCCTAACCATCTGGCAATATTGACTTTAATGTTTCTGCAATTTTTTCAACGCAGGTCATTATAATTATTCTCTTGAAACATCGGACAACAAAGGAAACACAAATACACAAGTGAACAAATAAAACTTTATTCATAAACAGTGTTGTTCGGCTTCTATTTAACAAAGTAATACTAGGGTTCGAGGACGGTAATCCATAAGTTTTAGTCAACGACTATTCTAAATGTCATATACAAAGGAGAAAAGTCCCAACTCATGCCAATTTGTACACTTACCGATATTTCTTGAGATAGGTGTTCACCACCCAAGACAGTAGATACAAGATCAAACTGGTACCAGTTTACATCAAAAAGCTGTTGCGATATGTAACTATTAACCAAACAAAAAGACTAGTAAGGTTTATGATCTTTCGCCATTCGTTTTAAAAGGATATCATAACTGCATGCAGAACATTTGCATGAATATTTAGAGAAAAATATCTGAATATACTTTATTAGATATATATTTTAAACTATTTATGGTAGGATGAAATTATGAGTTATTTCAACTTTAACGAATTATAAAGTTTACAGGTTTTATAAGATTTAAGCACTCTGATTTGTTAGATCATTTGGCTTTATCTTATGGTCATTAAAAATATAGACAGTTTTCTAAAGTGTAAAGAAGAACACGTATCTAACGGACATATAGGACAATATATAAATAGACTAAAACACAAGTTATGTATAAATCTTCTCTTTACTCATAAATAATGATATGGGCATTGGAAAATTTTCACTTTTGTGCAATACTAGTATTACAAATAAGTTTAAATATGATTAGTTTCGAATTAAAGCTGAACCGTTTCAAACTCAACAGCTTGATGCACTGGTATAAATATTTTCTTGGAAATAGAATATCATGCACATCCTGCAAATGGTTAAAAGAGTTAAACATCATAATGTTCTTCTTTGTCAAAATGTATTTTTGATACTCTTTTCTTGGTTGTTGTCCGCTCAATTAATGTAAGCTTGTGATTATTAATGAAAAGTAACAAGTAGAAAAGTAGCATTTATTTATCTTGCCTAGCTGATATCAACTAACACTTTCACTACTGCATAGATGGCGCTTTACAGTCAGTCTCGTGATCTTTCCCGCCATGGTCTTAGCATATCAACAAAGAGGGAAGCGGAAGTAAACATGATGCAACCGTATCGTGACTTTGGTATATTTATTCTGAGTTTCCATAGCATTACGTTATAGTCTTATGACTTGTTTATTGGCGCAGGAGTACTAGTAATAATACTCAGTGGTGGGCAAGAATTCAATGAAGAGATTCTTGAAGTTAGTCTTGATACTGATAGAATAAGTTGAAAATTTTGCATTGCAACGAAGTTTGTGAAACAAGATGGTTCTAGGTGTAAATTCCGTTAGCTCCAATGCGGAAAACGATGATGATTCACAGGTACATTTTTGAAAAATTAAAAGCAAAGCCTTCATTAACCATGGCATTTACTTTAAGTTGCAACAAAATAAAATGCGTTTTGCTAAATCTTTAACTATATAAGTAACGATTCATGTTTACTAAGCTTTGGCAGAAAATTAACAAAAGACTAAATATATTGAAAGTGTTCAAATTCAAAATCCTTAACTTAAACTGTTGAAGTTGAACTTTGAAGGACCAAGTACTGGCATATGGCATGTTAAATTAATTTTGATATGTATATCCAATATTAATGATTTTTTAAGAATTGCTGTATTGGAGTTTCAGTAGTGACTTCGATTGGGTAATCGGACGAAGTTAATGTTGCTGAACAGTGCTAGTTACCTGACCGTTAGTCACTCGTTTAAACTTTAAATACTTGTGAAGTTAATCATAATGATAATGGTATCACAAGTGGTTTCTGTTATTATGAGCAAAATATATTTTTAAGAATATATCATGAAATGTACTTAGAAGCTAGAAACTGTAACTCACTCACTGTAAATGTAATGGTGAATTTGTTCCCTTTTTAGTATGGTTTTATTTATACGGATAGAAATATGAATTTTTAATAACATGCTTCAGTCACTATAACTATAAAGTTTTGTATAACGTTTGGTACTGTTTTATTTCATTAACCATGTTTTTGTTTTGTTTCAGATATTTCTTTATGTTAGTGTGAAGTCTCCAATAACCCACCAAACATGGGAGGATGGGCAGTACACAACTTATGCTGTAAACATCCAGGTGAGAGTTAAATGTACTTCTTCAAAAATAATGTAATTATAATTATGAAAAAAAAATGTTTTACACTGAATTTTAATCTATGCAGTTTTATAGAAAAAAATTATGAAATGTATAACTGGAGTAAAAATAATGCAGTGCATTTTAAAAATATAATTAATACCAAATTAATTTAATTTAAAGTAAGAGAAAAGTATTTTTAAGATTATAACTTTTATGCATGCATTAAAAAGGCAAAATTGTTAAATTTTCAGTTCACTTAAGAAAATTTTCATGATTATCATTGTTAATGAAAATACTATTATTTTTAAATTTGAATTCTTTCTGTGAAAATGACTCATGGGAGGAAACAAGATGCTTCATTATACAGTTGTATGTTTTCAGGTTGTGAAGTTCAGTGTTACTTGGATGATGTAATGATTATTATAGTATCAGTTACTTGTTTACTGCATAATTTGATATGTAACTCCTAGTAAAAAGCTTGTACTCAAGTGAGTGAACTATGTTTGCTTTCATGTCAGCACTTAACTGAGTTTTTCTTTATAACTTGTGGTATATTAAATCTGTATCTGAAGGTCATCACATGATACAGGGCAAAGTCCTGGTGAATCAGTGACAAGAGAGGGAAAGTTAAGAATGTATCCGTAAACATGTGACCTGGTATTTACAGGTTTATTTATTATATACATACAGCTTTTATCATGCCTAATTTGTAGTCTTCAGATGTTAGCTTTTGGCATCACTTTTTAACAGATTTTTTGCCTTTGTAATGTATTATTTTTATCCAATAAAAAACAAGTGATGACCTTAAAACATGTTTTAGAACTGAAATCATTGAAAATTTTATCTTTAGTGAATCATGTTCTGCATCTCTCATTCACCCTATCAGTTATAGTGTTAATAAGTTGCTATTAAAAGGCTTAAATTAGAAAACATTGTAACTATCACTATTACATCAACCTTTAGCTCATTTTACTTGTATCTAAAAAGATAATAAGGATATATCACCTTTAGTTATGACACTATACCGTTTTGGTCTTTGGCAATAAAACATTTTCTTTCTTTCAGGTAGGAAATATCAAATATATTAAGTGGGCTAGTTAATACCTCATTTTCAATTTATAAAACTAGAACTAATAACAAATTCTTAAGATGATGTAATTATACAAAAGTAAAAAGTACTTTTCAATACTAAACTTTAATGACATCAACAACATCTAATGACCACTAACATTAAATTCAGTAAAACTTGGTGACAAGTAATAAGCAGGCTGTATAATACATCATTAAGCAAGCATATCTAAAGGATGATCCACTACATCACTAAACCTTTCGATTTAAAGGATAAGTTTCTACAAAGGAAATTTTATTGCATGTATTTGTGGTTAATGGAGATTATTATATTACTTAATCAGCTTGTGCAGTAGTATGAATTAAGAGAATTTGTATATTTGTAAAAAAAAAGTAAATGGTTAAAATTTCAATTTATTTTTTTAATATTTTCTTTCTTATATTAAAAACTTTTTTTTTTTTGTAGACAAATAATGTTATATTTTCCTCCCCCGTGTCATCTGTACGGCGTCGCTATTCTGAATTTGCCTGGTTAAGAAAAATGTTGAAAATTCACCACCCAAGTGTGTAAGTAGCTAAAACCTAACTTGTAAATTCCACAAATGTGTTTCTTTTATAACATGTAATGAATATTTTTGAATCATAATTTAAGCTACAAACTGAATATGGTATGCAAGAAATGTTATTCAATAGGTTTAATTACTTCAAAGATTAACTGTTATTTGGAACTGTATTTAAGTAATATTTCCTGATCTTTTAAATCAAAAAAATGTTTTAAATACTCTAATTAAATTTAGGAAGACAGCCATTTATAATTTTGTAAGAATTTCATTGGCTAT
>NW_013665691.1:937069-953125 GCF_000517525.1 Limulus polyphemus
CAAACATCCAATGAAAAGTCGACAAATCATCATTCTGTTGTAACGCTACATGGGAAGCTAGATTTAAATTAACATAAATATGTATGTTTTATCATAGTAAAGTACTGTAATATCTACATGCAGAGCAGTAATTAACTGTTAAATTATATTACTATTATAAACAACTCTGTACAACAATAGTATTGTTGCGTCAGCGAGGTCACGTGACTAGTATCACGCCACCTCTTTCTAGAAATATCCTGTTCCTTCAAGAATGCATTTGTTATAAAGATATAGTAGGCCTAATACCCACGTTTCATAATTAACGACCTAATGTCCTTCGATGGCACAGTTTACCGAGAGGCGACGCCAGCCTCTTTCCTATAGAGGGGGGGGGGGGGGAATAAGAGGTGTGCTCAATACTATCAGTTAAAGCTACAGTTCTCACCTTCCCGATCTACGTATTTAAACTTGGCAGAATTGTTTTTTTTTTGTTATAATTATTTTTCTTCCTTCACAACTACTTGTATGAAATTGAAAAGGTTGAATAACAATAAAAAGGATAAACTCATCGTAAAGCAAACTCCAGTACTGTTGTCGAAAAATTTCGGTCTGTCCTCAAACCCACAAATTGATAAAGTTTCAGATACACTTAAAGTTACCCATTTCCTTACAACAATAATATTAAAAGTAATATTTCACTAACTGTGACAATAAACGAGATTTCACAAACCTGATTTTCTGTAGGCAAGAAATCTGCTTTTCCAGAAATTTCTTTATCAAGATTGTTTTTAGGACTTGAAAAAAATATAGATGGCATAATAACCTCTATAAAAAAAAATTAAAAACTGACAAAAATGATACCAGCTAATCCAATCGTTGACTAAATTTTCAATCCAACAATGAAATCGACTCACGAGACCGCTGATTATAAGCGTATTTATGCTCGTGAATCACGCGGACTAGTTTTTTTTCGTCACTTAATTTCTAATAAAGTAGAATGTTAGCACTTGATTTCACTTCAAAAAATCATATGCATTATTATTGAAAACGTCAGAATTATCAGAACATTGGAATTTGAAATAAAGATAACACTTTATGCTTCATTTAAGGCCGTACATTTTGTTGTTAGCAGGTTGTTTAGTGTCATATTTTGTATCGATACTTCCATACATCCCTACAGTAGTATCTATTGCACGTGTTTGTTATTTATTCCTAGTGGTTGCGAAGTAACAAGACACTTATTCCCCCTGTGATAACTACTTTATTTGGCTTGATGAATAAATTTTGGTAATAAACTTTTTTTTTTAAACTGTTAATTATTATCTACGCCTGCAGTAATGTTTTCTCACTTTTCTGCTCAAATATTGTTTGTCATGAGTTTTTGCTAGAGTCATTGTGGGACAACATGGATTTCAGAAAAAAACAAGAACCTTAAAAACAAATAATATTTGTATGATGCATGACTGTGCGATTTTCTATCTAATTGCAAAACGATACCTAAACGATGTAAGTTATTTATGGGAAAGCACCCCAGAAGAATGGAGCATGCTAACATGATATTTCAGTAGTGCATACAAGTAGGTATATGGTAGCAAATGACTGAAAAAGCTAATATACTGTTACGTCTCCGTTCGTTAGTTAATTTTCCGTAAATTCGTTCCGACGAAACTTTAGCGACACAAGTCCTTTCTTAAATAAAACTGGTTATTCTTTCCGAATACAACTTTACGATACACTTAATTTCAACAGTCGCTCTATAACAAACGCTATAATTCTCAAAGAACGTCTCACGTACTCGTGCTCGACAATACTCCGTTCAATTACACACTCTCTGACTGCAGTTCAATTACTCATCATCCTGTTGTCCCGTCACATTGTGAACGTCTTATATATACAAGACTAACAGATATCTAGTAAATGCTAGCAATAACCTTTTGATAAACTTCATTTAATCCATCGATCACTGGTTTTACTATGTAGGGTACAGTCTGCCTCAGGAGTTGAATGCAAGTGTGCCATAAACAGTGTAGGACTTGCAAAACTTCCATGCTGATTTTGAGCAGTCGCGTTCAACGGGTTAAATTAAGTAAAAGGAGTAACAAACTACACATTGTTCAGCACACAGACTTTTTTGTAGTGCTAATGATGTAGCAATATTTTGAGGACTTTTTAAATCTAATCTTATTTGTGTTTTTAGAAACTTAGAAGGAATATTGGATTCAGGTAAAAGTTACCTTTAGTGAAAAATCGGCAACTTGAAACTGTGAGACAATAAAGAATGGTGTGTTTTAAGAGCTTAATTTTACTTCCTTCCCATTTAAAGCTCGAAATTTCCCTTCTGAAAGTTGATGGGGGAAATCAACCACCTATACACAAATGAAAGGATAAAGACAATCTATAAGCACTTTCGTAATACATGCTTTACTGTGTATTGTGGTCTGAGCTAAGTTAGGATTTCAGTATAGACTTGATTTTCAAAAGTAATGTAATGTTTGAACTTTGAGCACAGAGATTAATGTACAGTGTGTCACAGTCAAGACGTGATAATTTTATCAATTTTTGCAAAGATGATAGTGTTTAGGATCTGAGGTTTGATCAGTATGATAATATTGCAGGAAAAAAATCATCATTGTTTTTATTAATTGAGTATTTTTGATCAAAAAGACACCCTAAAATCACATGTTATATATCAATAAATGGTAAGTGTTGCTAGATTTATCAGTTTGTAACCTTGGTCTCCATTCACTATTTAGCCTTGTAGTTTAACACAATATCACATATAACAATAACTCGACTTTCTTATCATATGCATTCATGCTATAAATTTTGAACATTAAAATGGCATAGCTCTGTTAGTTCGTGAGTACTAATAATCACAGTATATAATTTTTTTTATTACTGTTCAGAAAAATTGTAAGATTCATGATTTAAGTACGATTGTTCTTATGTTGCAAGTGATAAAAAATTTAGAAACCAACTTATCCAATTGGACTAGTGCTGGTGACATTTACTCGTCCCACTAGAAAGTTCACTGATCTCATTTTTAACCAGAAACAACTTTTAGATGGGGGAAGGAAGTTGCCCCCCCCCTATGTTTAATATCACTTGGTTATTTTATGTATTGTGCAGTATGAGTGGTTTTTCAATTTAGAGCAAATTTTCCCAAAATAATTATTGTTGTATTTTAAGATTTAAAAACCCAGAGAGCTACAGAACCTCTGCTAAAATTTATGTACTAAGTTTCTACCTTATTGCAATTTCAAATTAGAGTTCTACAGTTTGTTAGCCATGACATAGTGGCTCATAGAATTGCTCCAAGTTTTTTGGTTTTTTTTTTCAAGTTAAAAATTTTAGCTCATAGCTCTGTCATCTCTTGACTGATATGGGATCTAATTATAGTTTTGGACTCAGGAGGTCAAACTTTTGTTTGATGTATTTGACCATGCCCAAGGTCTTGTAGATTAATTTACTCTAATCCCGCCTGAAAGAATTTCAATTTGAGGGTAAGCTGGTAGAAAATGTGATGAGTAATTGGTATTGCTGGTGCCCAAAAATATAGCTAATAAAAAGGAAAAAAAAGGTTTCATATATTAAGTTACTCTGATCCTGCCTAAAAGAATTTCAAGTGCCACAGCTATTGAAGATTCCCTCTTGTTTTATTATATAGTTAAGCTGTTTATACCTTTCTGAATTTTTATTTATTGCATCTAACCCAATATTTTACAATGTATTATGATTTTATACACTAGATTAATTTGCAAAGGTAATATTGGATTACAACATCTTAGCTTTCTTATGATTCTATACATTTGATGTTGCATTTTTCTTCTTTTTTCTCAATTTTATTTCTAAATGCTAATGTTTTAAGGCTGAAGATTAGTCAATTCTATGAAACGTACTCTTTAAAGGTTATGTAATTTTAAACTATCTTACAAGTTTAAAGTGAGAATAAAATATAATTTTATGTGGAAAAAATCTGGAAGCTACTTAATGAATTAATGTACATGATGTCAGAAAAGCATTTACATTCAAGAAGTCTTGACATAAAAACCTGAGCCAGTAATGCAGGAATTTTATTCTCCATGTATAGTTAGACAGTTTAGTCTGCTATGTGCTCATTAACTGATCAAGTGATATGTCTACTTCCATCCCTGTCTTGTTTTTAAAGTTCAGTAGCCAGCATTACATAGCTTTTTCAGTTAGTGATAAATGTCTAACCACGGATGAGTGGCTCATAGAATGAATTATGTGGTGTTTTTTTTTTTTTCAAATACAAACTTTTAGCTCATAGCTCTGTCATCTCTTGACTGATTTGAGATGTAATTGCAGTTTTGTACTCAAGAGGTCAAACCCTTTTGATTGATGTACTTGACCACACCCAAGGTCTCATAGATTAATTTACTCTAATTCTGCCTATGAGGAAAATGAGGGAATCCTCAATTGCCAAAGTGTACATGGGTTATATCTACAGTGTACATAGGTTACTAGGTTATAGTGTGTATTCTCAAGCTGTATAAACTTTGCATAGGATAGTAATAACAGGTAGTCAAAAATCGTGAAGACTGTTTTGCTCTATCAAATGATGATAAACTAAGTAGGCACTAGACCTGTTGAAAAGATGATGGAAAGAGATAAGAAATCTCTGGTTTTGGTTGTTTACCGGTTTTCAACTTTGGGATGCTCTGGATAGCGTAAAAGCAGTGTATACACCAGAAATAATGACTATGCCAGGCAGCTCTTCAAGTACAAAATATAGGTCATATGCACAGGTGGGAAAAGTGATAGTTATGGCAGTCATTCATATTTTCATATAGTTGAATAGCAGCATGTACAGATTGAAATTTTTCACATCTTTTTAATGTTCTGGCTAAATTATTTCTTATTTTTTATATATACTTCTAGTGATCCACCGTCATTACCACCCAAAACTTTGTTTGTGGACCGATTTTGTCCTTCATTCATAGAAGAAAGACGAAGTGGCCTAGAAAAGTTTTTAGACAAGTACAATTCTTTTTTATGTCTTATATATAGAATTCTTTATGGTATTTGTAAGCTTGACTTTCTCCTTACCAGTGCTTTATGTAGTTATCTAACTCATGCCATGTTTTGAACACCTCGTAATTTTCTAATTCTGTGCTTAACGTCTCTTTAGGTGGGATAAAAACAAATTTGATATCAATTTTACTTTTTTACTCACATTAAATCATTAATGCAGATTTGTAGTATAGTACAGACATTGTTTTCTATGCCATTATAACAGTTGAAATGCAAAATGCACCTGCATTGTTTGTCGTTTAAACAAAGTATTGAAGAATTAGGCTAATTAATTCCGAAGAAAAGTTTTGGAGTTAAAAAATTTTTTTTTCATACCATAAAACTTTATAGTATGTTCATGTGACTTTTTATTTATTCAAGGGTCCTTACGATTCCAATTTATTTGTCCAATAAGTGTATACACCTGTTCTTGCAAAGTACACTGACCATGAAAGATATTGAAATTTTAGTCAGTGACAGAGCTATCAAGTTGTCTAAAGAAAACTTGTCTGAAGCAGACTCAGTAAAAGCTTCTGTTAAAAGTCTTGATGATACATGGTAAGAACCAATATTTATTTTTTTGTGTAATAATAAACCATACCAGATTTTAATAAAACTAAGCTGCAAATAAGAATATTTCTGTCTCATAGAAACCTTTTAATACAAGTGGAAAATATAAATTATGTGAATATTCACACATTTGACAGAAAAATAGGTGTTTTTGATACTGTAATGTTTTAAAGTTAAAATAAAAACAAGGCATTTATATAATCTCCCTTGATTTGTATCTCTCATCAGACACAATCACGGGACATTCTTTTGTGGTGGTTGCTGTTGGCTAGGCAACTAGCAATAGATAGCCATTGTGTAGTTTGTGTGAATTTACAAAACAAACAATTTCATCTTATTTATTTCCATATTAACAACCAATCTCTGAGTTATTCAGACAAATTGTGTAATTTCTGGTAACTAAAGTAGGGTCCTCACGAAATCTTAAAAACTTGGAATAAAATTTAAAGGTCTCTAGGGCATGATCTGAGGAGTCTTTTGATGATGTTTTTATGAATATAGTGGCCATAGGGATGTTTTATCTCCCAAATGTTAACCACTCTCAAAGCTCTGGTCATGATGGACCTTTTCTTCAAATGCTTCTATTAGCATGTTCGGTTAGTAGAGAGACATGCTTCTCTTTGGCCATTTCGCATTTTTATTATTACTGATGGGAATTCTTCTCTGTCCTCTTTTAAGGCTTGCTTTCATGTAACTGGTATCCTGTCATGATTGCTTCCACATCTGCTGCATTAGTAGCATGTGTAGCATTTTTCTACCTTGCACTTACAAATATGCTTTGAATCTGATGCTTCTGACAGCTGTTGTCTGAAATTATTTCATTGTGACAGAAAATATGCTGGTTGTCCTTTCAATTTCCTTTTATTACTGGGCTCACAAGTTTAGTAGAAAATTTCTCTATCTGCTAAATATTTTTTTTTTATTTTCATTTGTAATGAACACCATTCAGTTCCTCATATAACAGTGCATATTCCATAAAATTTACAAGAGTTGAGGAAATACAGGATATGTGCCTTCTACAATTCAAGTGTTTATATCTGCAAAAACTTGAAATGCTTGTGAAACTTTTTTTTTCACATTATGCTATCTTAGCAGAACTTGTAAATAGAGAGTAACAAATAACCATGTCTGTGGTAGAAGTTATCCAAGTATTTTAAACTTTACTACACTAAAAGCTATGAAATGTGAGAAACATTTATTCTAAACCCCACTCAATAATGAATCCAGTCTGCAGCAGAAGTTACATTTTTATTCTCTTGTCAATAAAAATAACTGTTTATAGTGAGTTTGTATGTGTGAAATGTTTCAAATCAGTTAAAATAAATGGTATTTTACCTAGAAATCTTTCAGAACAAAGCCAAGAAAATTGATATTCCTAGTCCCTAGATACTTTTGGAATTTTATAAAGAATCATAAGATGAACTTGATTTCTTTAGATTCCAATACTTATTTTACTGTTTCTTAAACACAGTGTTATGGAATTGATTTTTTGTGGTTTGTGTTTATGCAAGTACACAAAACTAGGTTATTTAATCAAAATCTCTGTGATAAATTGGTTATTAAATTAGCCATTCTGAGGCAATAACTCTTTCTGCACACAAAATAACTATCTTCTTCACATGTCTGCCTAAAAGATTTGCATGACACTGGCCTTGAGTCAACTCCCACCTAATTTCAAATATTTTAAAACTAATTGCACTTGCACACGATGATGTCATCTTGTGACAAAAATCACCAATAGAAGGGCAACACTACGTCCATCCACCGTAACTCCCCCTATGTCCTTGCATTCCTAATAACTTTGTTATTCTCTTCAGCATTGAATTAAACATGTTTAAATTTATTTCATCTTCAGTTTCCCAAGATTTGCACTAGGTAACAAAATTTTGGTGTTTGCTACACTTTAAACTTTGTTATTATTGCTTCACTTTGTTACTATGAGTTCACAAGTTAATGTGACTTCTACATACTCCTGTGTGAGTGAAGAAGTTTCACACACAGGACATATTTCAACTATAGCTTCAAGAGGATTCTTGTCTGAATTAAGACATCACAGCCATTGCCTATTGCCTCACTAAAGAATGAAGTTATCATGAAAGCGAGTGCATAGGGGAAGTTACTACACATAGATGTCGTGTCATCTTCCTATTGGTAGAGGGCTTTTGTCACATGAAGACGTCATCCGTCGGTGCAGTTTATGTTAAAGCACATTAAATTAAATTACTGTTGCCTCAAGACTAGTGGCATGCAAATCTTTTAGGCAGAACCATGAGGTAGATAACTTTTATGGGCAGAGATGTGTATCCATCGGAAATATATTTTCAGGTAAGGAAAATGTAATCTAAAATTTACAATAAAACTGAGAAGTTTATGTAATTATCTTTGATTATGTTTGTTGCAAATTTTGTACGAATTTTGTTTTTTAAACTGAGAATCATTTCATACACAATTTTAATAATTGGAATCTTCTATAGTCTATGATAATGTGTGTCTTGCAACAACTTGCTGTCTGTTTTGAACATTTTTGTGCATGTGTCAGACTATTTTTGACAACAACCCACTCACTTTTTAATTTAATTAGCTACATCTTTTATCATTTGGTCTAGTTCTATGTTTAAATGTAGTTCAACTTAGTTTATTCTTTACTTAGAATTATTTTAGAAGTTATGTTTTAGCTTGTGTTATTGTATCATTTGATTTTTTTAATATTTCAAAATATGCTTTTTTTTTTATTTAATTGCACTAATTCTATTTTTCTTTTTTCCTTAGCTTGTCTGATTACTCGTCAGAATGCACAGAACCTGACTATTCAGAATATGATGTAGTGGACTTCTCATCTCCATTAGGGTCTCCACTCTGTATTCGAGAGGAATGTAATCAGACATCAGTAACACACAGCCATGTAACACTTGGATCACGTATAACCATCTGTACCCCTTCTCTTGTTGTTCCAGATTCTTCAGACTCAGACTATGATTTCTTTCCATCACAACAAGCTTGTAGTGTTCCTGATATTTCTATTAATAGATTTTTACTTCCTGGAATGATGAGACCATTGCATTCAAACATGAGTGAGCCATGCCTAACTGAGACAGCTGTTAAATTTCCTACTACAAGCTGTTTAAGCTCTCGTTCATTAAGCCGTAGTTTACCTAAGAAAAGAGTTTCTTTTTCTGACAATGTGACAATAGCAACAGTATAAAAATTCTTGACATAGAGCTGTTCAAGATGTAGTAAATAATTTCATATGATATATCTTTCTTAAACTTAGTAATTTTCTTTTATATCTTGGTAATTAACATCTAGTAAAGCCTTTTATGATAATGAAAAAATGAGGAAAAACTCAATTTTATTATTTAAATTAGAATTATAGTACTCTAAATTTTTCAATCTTATTGTAAAGAATACCACAGCAGCAAGAAGAAGTGTACAGTTGTTTATGTATATTTTATTCTTTTTGTATGCTGAAATGTTTCATAAAATGTAAAAAAATTTTTCTTATTTAAAATTTTTTTTTCTTTTCTCAGTTTTTATGAATATTCTTCATATTATGTTATATCATTAAGTCAGTATTTGTAATGTTTGTGTATATTTTATTTTTGTATTAAGCACTATTGTATTAACATTACATCTACTTAACTTTGGGAATGTACTGCACTGTTGTTTTACTGTAACTCATCTTAGCTTTATAAGTTATATTTCCTTAAGCCTTAAAGACTTAAGGTTCCAAAGTTAATTATTTTATGTTGACAGAAAGCCAACATGATATAAGATATGTATATAATGCGTAAACCTTTGGATATTATGTCACATGTATCAGTTAAGTTTCTAAAAAGATATTTGTAATGTATAAGTTTAATATTGTTAAAATTGGATGATCATACTTAGCACACACAAACATATTTTGGGGATCAATGTATAATGTTTCAGAGAATAAAAATCAAATGTTTATGAATGTTTCAATATTTCATAGAGAAAAAGTCCATTAGTATTAGGATGAAAAGTGATGATCATATGGTGAAGGTAAGATAATGTATTTTTAAAGCTATATAGAAAGCACATTTTAGTAAAAAAAAATTGTAATTTCAACAGTTGCCATGATACAGATAGTAATACAGCAATTGACAACTCATAATGTCTTTCCTAGTATCTGTTCCTATCTTTAATGAACAGATATTTTAGAAGTACTGCTTGCTTGTGTTTTTCTAATGTAGGCATATAAATGGTAACATTGTTCTTGTGTAGTGTAAGGCTTAAAATGTTAACAGGGTAGCTGTGATTCACTGTGTTAAGGTTTACTTTCAAAGGAAAATAAGTAAAGCACTTAACTTACTCAGATATTCATTGAGACTTGTTTCACAATCAAAGAAGACTTCAAACTGAGACAGAAATATAACTGTTTTTAAATTATTTGAAAGATACAGTAATTGAAAAATTGTGATGATCATAGCTTTTTGGTAATGTTCTCACTGCATCATTCTTTTTTTCTTTCTTTTTTTAAGCATAGGTTATGAGTGTAGGCTGTAATGACAGAATGGTCTGTTTCTGCTAGTAGAATGGATCATCATAAAGTAATCCTTAAAGTGTTAACAAATATAAGTTTTTAACCAAGCTTCTGAAAGAAAAATGGAAAATAAAATTGTCTTTTTTTTGGTTCTATTAGGCAGGTTATTTGATTTACTGTAATTGTCTTAACATATGATCAGCTAGTTAGTTGTAGCATTTTATGAAGGAATGAAACTGCTTCCTTTTCAATATGTATCAAAATGAAAATAATGTTTACTTAGAAAGTAATATTTAAAACAAAAATGTATAGATAAAACTGAACAGGAATAACTTGACTACTAACATAAAATATGGTGAATAATAAAAATATAGAATTTTTTTGTTGCATAGCAAGACTTGCATTTGATGTTGATTTGGTTAAAATTATTATCATTAAATGAATGTATATAATTTATGAATAGTCTAAATTAAAAAGGAAAAGAAACCTAGTATCTCTGGTACATAAAATGAGTAATATGTTAACTTGAAAGTATTTTTGTGTTCAAAGTATTTATTCTGGAATGTAATTTCTTTGGAAAATTGGTTAATGCTAATGTTTTAATTTTATGGAAAGATCTCAAGAGTACAACAAATAATTTATAATATTTCTCCTGACAACTGTTTTGAATGCAGAAAAAATTTAAGATGTTTGTTTTTGTATTCTTAGAATCACCAAGCATGATTAAAATTGTCTTGTAGTTTGCATCATTAGAACCGATTTGATTTAATCTGACATATTTAGAAGAAGGAACGGCTATATTGTAATGTTTGTATGTTTTTATTTAAAGTATGCATCTGTCTCTCTGTCTTCTTTTTTTGGATTAGTAAATAATTTTGATAATAGTGTATCTTAATGATATTTTGGTTTTATAGTAGAAAGAGAGAGAAAATCAAAACATTGATTATGAATTAACATGTTTTTCCTGTTAAAGAACAAATTGTTTCTGAGGCTGATTTTATTTCATTTATGCAAGATATTTTTATACTGCTTTTACAGATCACATTTTCTTCACCTTTTAGCACATGACCTAATCTGTGTTATAGTTTGATAGAATTCCAGTTTCTAGATGATCAGTATGAAGAAGTGAAAGTATGAAAATAATGTAGTGAGATTAGCAAAAAGAAATGGAAAGGAAAAATCTAAACTAAGAAAAATTAAATATCAATTTTTGTAATAAACTGTCAAGAATTTTAAATGCAAAATTTAGTATTTTGTGTGACCAAGGTTTTTTCTTTTTTATATTTTTTTATTTTAGAAGTTAGCAGATGTTAAAACATTTATGTATCATTCCATAATATTATGTACTTATTAGGTCATTTCAGTCGGTTGTAATTAGAACATTTGGTTATTTATACTTGTTTGGCAACAACAAGATGACTTGTGGTTTGGTATTCCAAAAGTTTTCTCTAGGATTATGGGTAAGTCATGGATTTTTCAAAATCTTAATTTGATTTTGGTATTTCCTAATATTCAGCAAATTTTTAATTAATGCAGTTGTGACTGATATATTCACTGCTACCTGTCAATTATTAGTAGACAATTTTTTTTTAACTTGATAGAAGTGGCAAAAGATAGGTTTTTAACAAGCCCTTTTAAGGCATTTTTGTCAAAAGTATATCTTATACAGGGAAAAATTGGTTTGTAGTTCTCGATCACTTCATTAGATATTAATTTATTCACCAAAAAGAGTGTCTTTAGTAATTAGAAAACCTGGCAGATTTGTAATTTTATCTACAAATAGCCAAAGTCGCATTCTTCCACATTTAAATCTGGAAACTGATATTGTACCGACACCTGTTCTGGCTCTTCTTCTAGCTATTCTTTATTTGAGTTTAGTTTCGATAATATTGAATATTTTTATGCACTTAGCCTTCTGGTTTTTCTTGCTCAGTTATTTTAAATTAAAGTTAGCGACTGGTGTTTGTTTCTTATACATGTGTTCCTCTACACAGAACTGGCATACATTATTTATTATGGCTTAAGGTCTCAGAAATAATCAATTTCACTTATCTTTTATACATTACCAGTAAATAATTTCACATTGTTTTTTGCAGCCTGATTTGTCCTTAATTGGCTTGTGCCAGTTTGTTATATACACATAAGACTGATATATTACAATTGTCCAAACTGTGTTGTGCGTAAGCTGTGATACTTTGTATATGTATATTTATATGTACATGAGAATAACGCAAATAAAGATTATTAATTGTGAAACAAGCTGATGTATTTTTTAAATTAAAAGTGCATGGCATGTTTATTAAATAGCTTAAAGATAACATTAAAATTAACCTACTGAGACTTAATTGACCTAAGAATATTAATATTTTGAGGAAACAACAACTTATTTCGTGTAGAATATTAGGGAGTACTTAAAAACTTCAAATGGAGAAACATCAGTACTAAATGAAGTGCTTGTAGTATGGAGAAATATTTTACCTATTACGATACTAATATGTTTTAGAAACTATGTTTGATGTTGACCTATGAAGCCATGTCGATTGCTTAATGTTATTTTCGGTTGACCAAAGATTATGATCTATCGTTAGTATAGACAAAGTGGATGATCGCAAAGATTGTGATCTCCTATGGGCGAGGTCGTGTTGAATGGTGTCACATCCATACAGACGGCGCAGTTGTTAGGTCACTTTAAATTCACAATCAATGATGTCGCCGAATCAGTGGCTGCTACCTTAGACAATATGACACCTTCCTGTGAGTATGGCTATCTAGAATGAGCGATCTTAATGAGATGCAATCTTGGATGGGGGCTTCAACGTGAAAGTTTTAAACTTCCCTGTAACAAAAAGGATTCGTTTGACTGATGTACTTTGATAATTTTGTTGATTCTAAAGTCTTAAACCAAACAGAATGGCAAGAAAATCTAACAGGGTAGTTTCTTAGAGCTACACGTATAGCGGTAAGTCTACGGACTTGCAACGCTAAAATCAGCGGTTCGATTCTCTTCGGTGGACACAGCAGATAGCCCGATGTGGCTTTGCTGTAAAAAAAACGTAGTGTGTGTGTGTGTGTTTTATACATTATATTCTACGTATTTTTTTTATTACATATGTATATAATCATTCGGCAAAAAATGATCTAAGATATATCGAAACATATTTTACAAAAATTAAGAAAACTTCAAAAATGCACTCACATTTTGATATAACACATTTACTTCGTAATCAAACTTAATAAAAAGTTTACAGATTGATTCTTCAGCTCGAATATGACGAAGTCGTTGAAATGAACGCCAACGCAGAAGAAACCATGCTGATTAAGTTGAAATAACTGTTTAAAGTTTAGTGATGGTGACGATAGTGAATTTAAGAGTCCTATTTTTTGAACTTGTTAAACATTGGGAAGTTAATGTGTCAAATAAATGTTTACACCCAAATCATACAAAGAGCGATTAACGTCTTCAACCTCTTAGAATAAGTTTTAAAATCTGTTTAGAAAATAACATTAACAAATAATAAATGTGAAAATTCATGCAAGTTTTAAATTTAAACTGACTACTATCTACTCATTACTTAATTGAAGTTTTTGTATATATCATAATTATACGTATGTCAATACCTTTTGTTAATAACTATTTTACATCTTATTATATAATTCATACTGCCATCTGAATTCAGTCTCAGCATCTTATCGTACTGTAGCGAACTGACTAGGAGTATGTAGATGTGAATGAACAGCCACAGCATTCTGAAGCATATATTGTCGCCTCAATGTAAATGTGAATATGATAAACTTATCCTGGGCAGAATGCGATTTTACAGTATAGCGTTTTTTCGGTCAGTACGGTATGATTGTTCTGGAGATATTGTTTTTTCTGTTAACCTGCAAGCAGATATGAAGGATCATGTTTATTTGTCGTCTAAAAAGAGGGTTCATGCCTTCTGATCCACCCTTCCCCTTGATCAGTAATTTCAAAATAACAGTCCTTGGCCAGGAAGATTGACTCTCTTGATGCACAACAATCATGAATAAAAAAAAAATCTTTTAAACTCTGACTGAGAAAGCAACGTTATTTATATGTCTGATATCAGTCAGTGATTGGTGAGAAATTTATGTGTTAACCAACAAATGGCGTGTTATAAATGTGAACTTTGTGTGTATTGTCTCATAATTGGGTGACAACTGGTTTATACAGATCTGATACTAGCTTGAATCCCTAATCAGTTGTCGGCAATAAGGTCTGTTAGTTCATTAATTAGAAATATATTATTAGGTGAGAAGAAGGGAATTTATAGAGGTAAAGCTAGCTACCTTTAATAGCCATAGAAGGATAATCTCTGACTCATTAAATGTTCAAATCAAATAAGTGGGTGGGTAAAGCCCACCTCCGTGAACAATCTCTTTACATCATGTCCAAGATGACAGCACCAGGACGCTCATCCAAAATGGCTACACCGTTAGGAGGGCGCCATCTTATTCATAAATTGCTGTGCCACCACTAGAGGCTCATCCAAAATGGCTTCACATCTTGGGTCGAATGGATATGACACCACTCCAAGATTATCATGCCCAGAGAAGTCAACCAGAAGTGGCATACTCACTACGCCGTCTTAGGTTAACCAAAAATGGTATCAGGTGATCCCTGTAACGCCATGGAATAAACAAACGTAAGGTCACTTGGCCTTCGTGACACGAAGAAGTCAGGATCACAAGTCAAACAGACCTAGTCCTCATGCTGTATTACTTACGATATCTTATGTTCCATTAACCGTATAGTTGAGAGAAAACAATTTTCAAGATTTATGATGAACCCTGACTTGCAAATAATTTAGTAACATGATGTCTTAAAATAGCCCTGTTCTATTCTATCAAAACTACTCGAAAACAGTTGTTACACTATGGTTTCTTTCATTCTTAATAATGAACAAGTAATCGTGATTCGCTTTATAAAGTCTGGATAGAAAATTTAAAAATATCGCAGTCGTCACAATTGCAAAATATTCCTTTATCTGCAGATGTGAAACAATGAGCTCACCATATTTTTCATCTGGTATGGTGTGATCCTCTAGCAGCCCATATCTTTCTATATATATATATATATATATATATTATTTTATTACAAGTTACAGTAAGGAAGATTATTTTTTTAGAATATGTGGGACGTTTCGATCATTGGTGCGATCAATCTCAAGTACACAGGTTTTAACAATAAAGAAGGTTTTAGTATTCAAATCAACATTGAACAATATATTTAAATTTTAGAATTGATAGTGGTTATTTATGCATGTGCATATCAAACTGCGTGAATTGACAGATTATTTATTTATGGCTACAAAGAAAAAACAAACAAAAAGTGAATAAATATTTTAAAAATGTGGAATATGTTATGCGAAATATTTGCTTAAGATTAGGTATGTCTAGGGAAATAACGATCAAACTCATATAGAAACGTGCCAGTGTATTTATATATATATTTTTCATTTTGTTAATAAAGCTTCTCTGACTTTTCTTCTGTTAATGTTAGGTTCATGTTTTAGAAGTATCTGATAGAGGTATGCTGATATTTAATATTTTTACGTCTCTGTTCGTTTGTTAATTTCCGTAAAAATTGTTTTCGAAGAAACTTTAGCGATACAAGTCCTTTCTTAAATAAAACTAGTTTATTCTTTCTCAATACAATTATGCAATACATTTAATTTCCACAGTCACGCTATAACTTAAACAAATGCTATAATTCACAATGAACGATTCACGCGCTTGACTCAATTGTCCGTCTCTATCTCTGTCTGCAATTCAATTCCATTGTTGCCGTCACTTCTTGGCGGTCTTATATACAAGAATACCGCATATCTAGTAAACACTCGAGCATTCAAGAACCTTCGAGAATATCATATATCATGACGTGTTACTAGCGTCACATGACTTCCGCTGTTGTAACAGTATGGTGTGTCAATAACTAGTCCTAG
>NW_013665691.1:953135-954618 GCF_000517525.1 Limulus polyphemus
AGTCACGCTATAACTTAAACAAATGCTATAATTCACAATGAACGATTCACACGCTTGACTCAATTGTCCGTCTCTATCTCTGTCTGCAATTCAATTCCATTCTTGCCGTCACTTCTTGGCGGTCTTATATACAAGCTTGCCGCTCATCTCGGAAACACCCCAGCATTCACGAACCTTCGAGAATATCATGACGTGTTACTAGAGTCACGTGACTTCCGCTGTCGTAACAATATGTACAGAATAGTGCAAGTGATTGGGTTTCCTTGTTTTTGTTGAGTGTTCTTTCAGTTTTTGTGTTAATAAGTAGTCTCTTGTCTGTGTGTTTTTTTTTAACTCGTTAATAGTTTCTGTAACTACTTTAGTAAGGAACTGGTTTACGTTAATAAAGCATTGAGTTAAGTACACAACTTCATCGATGTTTTCTGTGGTGCAAATAGTGTATGCTAAATGTAGGAGGTTTTGTAGAGTGCCTAGCTTATGGTCACAAAACAAAGGAAATCTAATCACTTGCACTATTTCATATATAGAAAATGTTATCATAACTCTATCAGAAATTGGAAAAGACTAGCACATAAATATAACCTTAATATAACGCCTAGATCAATTTTCACCCCTGGAATGAATATTAAACATATGTTAAGAAAATTATATAACGAACTCAGCTCACCAGGAAATATTTACAAACTAAAGTGAAACAGGAAGTAACTTGAAGATCACGTTAAAAGAACACCAAAAAAACCCTTCCAAAGTCCATGAACATTCAAACAAAAACAACCACAGTTTTTCTAAACAGAATGTAACAGTATTAAAACATCCACTTGACATTAATAGAATAGAAATCATTGAAGTCTCGTTAATGAATTAAAAAATCCCACAATTAACAAAAACCCAAGCATACCTATATTTGTCTTTGATTGTTATTTCCCTAGACGTTCCTAATCATATGCAAATATTTCGCATAATATGTTCAACATTTTTATATTTATTCACTTTTTGCTCGTTTTTACTTTTTACCCACCATCATGCCCCAAGTTGAACAAAAAACGTGGCCTGGCTAACTAATGATTGAGTATTTGCTGTAAAATCCTTATCAATGCTCTAAGTGTAGCTACCAGTTTGGCCGCCAACTTTGATTTCATTCAAACTTTTCTTGGCTGTACTCTTTTTTTTTTACACATAAGGTGCTTTTGATTAGATAATACTTAATCAGTAAGTAAACTCGAAATGAAATTATTAGACTACATATATATATTAGGTCGTCAAGAAATTGTTGTTGCGTTTTAATACACTTTCATTAACCACTCCCGAAAAACATACATCACGCATAATAGTTAAACGACACGTTAGTGTTGCCTATATGGTATTGTTACGACAGCGGAAAGCACGTGACGCAAGTAACACGTCATGAGCTTCTAGAAAATGCATGTCCCTTCGTGAAGCCTCGAGTGTTTACTAGATATGCGGTATTCTTGTATATAAGACC
>NW_013665691.1:955585-969248 GCF_000517525.1 Limulus polyphemus
ATAAGTATTTTGTTTTGATATATAAGTTGTTCGGGCTTTTCATCTTAAAAAAAAGCGACATTAATTTCTTGACGACCTAATATTTTACATTTAAGATTAATAATAATTTTTCTAAATAAAGTTAATAAAAAGTTTAAAAGTTACATATAAATGTAGTCTAACTTTCGAACCACGAGATACCCATCTAACGGTCTAATAAAATGCTAGACAGTTTTATTGACTATTAGATAATGTATAGGACTATCCTAAATAACGAGTTGGATATTCTCATGTTTTATATTTTTTAAAATTTGTATACTGTAGGCCGAAAGTAATTTTCACTTAATCGAGAGATGTCGCTTGAAGCTGCCTGATGATAGGTGTAGGTAATTGATGTATATTAAAACGGTGTAGTTTTAGATTAATAAGGCGAAGGGGTATGTCATTATCCCAGAACACCCCAGCTTATGAAAGTTTCTCACCTTTCAAAACTAAATCCATGCCACGGTTTGTTTGTTTAGATCAATTATAAAAAAACTTTGCTGTAACCTTTGGGATATGGTAGAATGGTAAGACTAAGAATATCTAACCCAATATTTTGACTACTAGTAGTAGTAGTACTCTGGAAAGGCATATGCCAGTGTTGGAAAATATTAACATGTGAAACTTATTAAACTTTTAAAGTAATTTTTAGTACATCCTGGAGGTTAAAAATGATTATAAAGATCACGACCACAAAGTTCAGAAGAAAAATGTTACCACTGTATCAGTACTACTGTTAGTAGTCTCATTTTAGGTGTGAAAGTTCAGGCTGTTTTTTAATTTTATGAATATTTTATACTATTACTAGTGCAAAATTGAACTAGGGGTCCTTTTGTTTCAAGTGAAAATTGCCAGGATTTTTCTTAAACTGAAAGATTAATAGAATAATTTACTGTATATCTCCTTATTTTATTTCACGTCAAACCACTGGTGTTTGTAATCATTGTATTGTTAGGACAGCGGAAGTCACATGATGCTGATAACACGTGATGAGTTTCTAGAAGGATCGTGAAGGGCAGAGTATTTGCCAGACACCCTCTATTTTAGTATATAAGCCAAGCAAATAAATTGCAGATAAGGAGATATAGAGACAGATAATCGAGTCAAGTCCTAAGTAAAGTGCGTGAATCGTTGTGAATTATAGCATGTGTTTAAGTTAAAGTGACTGTGGAAATTAAGTGTATTGCAAAGTTGTATTGAGCAAGAATAAACTAGTTTTAATTAAGAAAGGACTTGTATGACTGAAGTTTCTCAGAAAGAATTGCAACAGGAAATTAACAAATGAACAGAGACATAACAGTATCATGTATGTAAACTACAAGTACTAGTTTGATAAATACTACTAGTACTTGCAGTTTACTTACAATAATGATTAAATTTTTTTTATTTGTGGATGAGCTATACAAACACCAGTGGTTTTATGTGAAATAAAATAAGGAGATATATTCTAAGAAATTAGTAAACAATTATGCAAATCTTAGTTGATATAAACATACAAACACATACAGACTACAGTATCTTACATAATGGTAGAGAAAGAAAATTATTTAAGTATAGTCTAAATAATATTTCAAAAAATATCCAAAGGGGATTATTATCTGATAAGTTATCATACATATTACAAACACACTAGCCAAACCAGCTAATTACATATACAACTTTATTTGGAGTTATCTATATATTTCAAGGGAACTCTAACCATAAATCAGTCCAGCAGTAAAATCTTTGTATAGGTGGGAAAGTTCAGGCTGTTTTTAATTTTATAAACATTTTATACAAGTGCAAAATTGAACTAGGGATCCTTTAGTTTCAAGTGAAAATGCCAAGGATTTTCCTTAAACTGAAAGATTAATAGAATAATTTACTACTGAAAATGGCTGACAATTCATTTGGAAAGCAGTCCAAGCTCAATGCTGTTCCATGGAAGTATTGCACAGTGTCATATAAAAACAGAAATCTTCTGGTGAAGTTTGAAATTTCTGAGACGTCTTATCAACTTTTTGTTACAGATTTAGTTCATCTCTATTCAGAACAACTTTTGAAAACAGACTTGCATTCTAGAACCCAGGTAAGCCATTAAAATGTGTGAATAAATTACATGGAAGATTAGCTGAGTTTTGTAAAGCTACTTTACTTTGTGTTTTGATATATATTATGATCACATGTTGTGTGTAAGTACTTCTTTTTGTATTATATGTCTGATAAAATGTAATCAAATTTTTTTTTTTAGCTTGTTTGTTAATTTCTGGTAGAAATTCTTTCTGAGAAACTTCAGGGGTACAAGTCCTTTCTTGGTTAAATCAGTTTATTCTTCCTTGATACAAACTTTTAGCACACAGTAATTTTACAATCAGTACATTTCCTGTCACTTTAAACTTAACTACTTTTATAATACACTATAAATCACAGCCATTCACAATCTCGAAAACACACACTAGCTCGAAACAGAATCGTAAATTACCCGGAACTCTCCTCATTCCATCCCGCATGCTTTCTCTGCCAGGCTTATATACTAAAAAAGAGGGCGTCTCAAACAAACTCGATCTTCCCCAATATTTCGTCATAATTCAAGAAATTCATCACGTGTTACCAGTGTCATGTGAGTTTCACTGTCGTAACAATACCATGGAAAACAGTTATCAAATAGACTTCTGAAACACATTTGTTTGCCTATGCACACACATGATATGCAGTATTACTACCACTAGCTAAACTAAATAATGCGCAAATAAATTTTTTTTATTACAGATTTTTAAATGTATAAATGTAAAACTCTTATTCATTGTAATCATAAAAGGAAAAGGAAAATTTGACAATAACAGTGTTAATTGATGTTTTAATAATTTTCATAAATTTTATGTGGAATAATTATGATTTTGAGTAAATCGCATATAAATGTGAAGTGTATTTTTTATTTTTGTAACTTGCTATAAAGGGTAAATCGTTTTATATGATATTTTTATCCTTAATATAGAAATTAAACCCAAAGATTGAGGTTCCAACTAATCGTTTACTGCAAGAGATTGAAAGTATTTTGTCAGAAGCTTCGTCATGGAACACAGGCAAGATGCATTATTTGGTTGAAGTTAGAGAAGTTGCCGAAGCCCCTGTTTTAAAAGTAGAGTCGTACCTTGCTGGGGTACCCTTTTTATGGGAATTTTATCTACAGTCTGAACATGGTGAACAGGTAAGCCAACTGTACTTCACCATATTTTGTATATCAAGTAGAGACAATATATTTAAAAATTAATGATTTTTCGGGGGGGAAATTTCATAAACAAATTAATTTGTGCATGATAAAAAATTTGAGCTGAAACAGAATAATGTCTTTGTAATTAAAATCATTTCTTAGTGATGTTTTTTTTTTTTTAGAAATTTCATTTATAACTTGAATCTACACACAAAGTAAGTTAAAGGTAGAAAAGTATTTGTTAATTATCCAGGTTTGCTGATAAATCCGACCACAATCCTCATCATCAGTCTGAAATATCGAAAGTAACGTATTAACATACATGAATTTAATAATATATTAGACAAAACAAGAGTAAAATATACCAATATTAATTTTTACATAGTAGTCCTGGTTAGTTTTCTTGACTGCAGTGCAAAAAAATATTAAGCATTTAAATGTGTAGTGGGTAGATATCCTGCTGCCAGGAACGATCTTTCAAATACTAAATACCCAGTAATCCAGAAAAGACAAAGAATATAAAAAAAGCATTCCAGTACTTAAAGAAGCTACCTGTAAGAAGATTGCTCAAACACCTGAGAACTCCTTTGAATAACTGAAATAAGTTTCTAACTTTACTGCACTCCATAGGAAACAAGTTCAAACTCTAAGCTTCTACTCATAGCATAAATAACTTAGTTGTCATATTTCTAGTAGTCCATCTCTTCACTCTGTTTAGATAGTTTTAATCAAACAACTACATTTATAAGACTAGAAATAACTTGCTTGCCAATTCTGTAATGTTTAATCTCAGGCTTCGGCTTGTGAATTAACAAGTTTTCTCTTATTCAGAGGCTCTGTTCATCATTGGGCCTTGCTAATATCTTAAACCAATTAGAATGGATGACAGTGTCACATTCTCTTAGGTATGTTCAAGTACACTCGACCTAATAGGGGGGACGTTAGGTTAACATTTTCTTGCAGTGGATCCAATGTAGCCTTGCTGTGACAGCAAGGACAAGTAAACTTATAAACTACATTCATTGACTTTAACACAGGAATATGGTCCTTAAATCTAAAAAAAAGACTGTAGTTGACAATTAGATTTAAACACATATCTCAGCTATATCTTTGGATATTTCTTTTGAATAACATTTTTAGACTGATTTTTAATAACTAAAGACTGTATAACTGTGTATGGTAAATTGATGACAAGAGGATATTTTCAGACTTCAAATAAACATAATTTACTAACAGCTATTTAAATAATTATGAAGTAGGAAAATAATTTTTGCACAAGAATTTTTTAATATTATCAAATTCTTTATGTAACAGTATTTTTCCTATTTTTGCATAGATAGAATACTTCATGATTATTTAAATAAGCAAAGAATTTGTAAACCAGATATATTTGAGGTATCTAAATATCCCGTTGCTTTTGGTGGGTAAACATTATTTTATTATTAAAGAGCACAGATAGCCCATTGTGTAGCTTTGTGATTAACTACAAACAAACAATAAACTAAATCAAATTGACCATGTTCTAATGAGAGACATAATTTTCAAATCTGCACTATTTCTGTGGGTTAGATGATTAAACAGAGGGGAAGGTATTTGTACCTATACAAAACACAGTCTAACAGTTTAGCATTTTATAAATTTTAGTCATACAAAATTTTAGGTTTTCCTTGCTATGTGTTTTTAAAAGTAATGTTTTTTTTTTTCTCATTAATTTCAATCCAGTTTATTTGTTTTTATTTGCAACTAGAGAATGTATGAGATATTAAACTTAAATACCCTAAAACTATTAGATGAAGCACATAATCAAGCAGGCTTGCTGATCAAGTAAAAATACAAGTCTCTCCAAAATAAAGCCCCATCTTTGTCACTTTAATACAGAATGTGATGTTTCTACTTTATGCTTTCAAGTAAAAAAAAATTTTGCATGAGTTATCAAAGAACATACTTTCAGTTATTTAAAAATAAATGTATGAAATTAATTTCTGAATATTCATCTGTAAAACAGTCAGTTTCACAAAATGCACTAATCCCCACTTATATTGTGTAAATAAAATAAATTGATAATTATACACACACCTGTATCTAAGTAACTACATGTACCTAATTATGACAAAACCTTCTCACATTATACATTTGTTATTGTGTTAAACTTGTAATAAAGTTTACTTTGTTACCCATTCAACCCATTTCTAAACTGTATAAGCTTATATCAAGTTATCTGATGTCTTATTGTTTTCATACCAACCACATTACTAGAAATGTAGATGTAAGTTTTAAAATTACTGAGTTATTACCTGACTGAGCTAATCATTAAGTTATTTTAACTTTTATTTAGATTACTTTGGGACCATTGGACTCTACTATAAAAAGGAGACATCTTTGAGATGCCTCCACCAATAAAAGTGGAAAATATGAGCAAACATGCATACTGTTTTTGCCTCCCTTTTCCATATACCCTTTATCTCCTTGGGGCTATATTTAAAAATTGTTTATTCATTTTTATATTTTTAGTGTGTTTGCACAGCAGCTTCAACTTAGTTATTTGTCCATATCTGTCCCTATGGATACCTAATCTTGTGGTACATGTTCACAGAGGAACCTCTTTGCAATCATTAAGAATTGCAACTTGTGAGCGCAGTGGTAAATTTAATACGCAATGATATATTTGGGATGATGTCACAGATTATGAGACAGATGTAAAAATTAATGGAGAAAAGTTCCGTACTCTATATCCTGGGATCTTTGAAAAATAACATTCTTTGTTGGAAGCATTTCCATTTTTAATGACATTGTAGGCCAAATTCTGTACTTCTGTAAGCTATCTGTTTAATTTTATGGGTGAAAGGGGATAAACAAGAAATTTTAGTGCAACATTCTTATTTCTGTCTTTCGAATTACTGATGTTTTGTGTAGAAACAGTTTGTTCTGAACTTCAATAATTTCAATTCCTTTTGTTTTTCACAATAGTTCAATAAGCAAGTTGTGTCTCCCCTACTTTATATGGTTGCTGAACTACAAAGACAACAAAGAGAACTTATTGCAAGATTGAAGAGCAAAGATGCTGAAATAGATAATTATAAAGCCAGTGGAGCAACAGTTTCACGAAGTGAGCATTAATGTACATTTGCTAAAATATTTTCTGGAGTGTTTCCCTAAATTCTTCCAGATCTTATAGCAAAAAAAGTATGTAAATATGGATTTTATCATTAACTTTGGCATTGTAGTTATCATATTGAGATACTTATATGCTTTTATACTAGCTTTTCCTATCAAAATCTAAACAGCCTTATATTTTAAACATTTACCTAATTCACCAACTAGTTCAAATGTTTTTGTGTTTTACCTGGAGGTACAGTATTTTCCTTCTTCTCTTAGCTTAAAATAAGGTAAACTATATAGTTTACCAATATTTTGCAGATTTAAATGCTTTGAGATAGCTTGTAGACTCACATATAGGAAACTCACTTTCTGCAGTACTGACCTTATTTTGTGTGCTTAGATACACACGGTTAAGGTAAGTGTCCCACTTATGTATTTTTAGATATTTCTCATGGATAATGTTGGAGATTTATTTTCTATTCTCCAGCAATATTGCTGTGTTTAAGTTCAGCAATGCCTGCACGTTAAACACTCCCTACTTTCACTTGGGACACTCAGTGACACGACAGTATTTTCACAGAGAATTTCTATAGATTTTTCTCTAAAACTTCTTTAGAGAAGGTCTGTCCCATGTCTAGTGCAATGTTTTTATTTGTTTTGTGAGGATAGATTTATTTTACTCTGTTCACATTTTTTCTGTAACTTGGTTGAATCAGATTTTTAGTTTTAAATCCCATACATTGTTTCTTGTTGATTTGTTTTTGTTGAATTTATTGCAAGACTACTCAAGAGATATCTGCATTAGCTATCACTAATTTTAAAGTGATAAACTAGATGGAAGGCAGCCAGTCAACACCACCCACTGCCAACTCTTGGGTTACTTTTTGTCATCAAAGAATGGAAGTGATGATTACATTATAATATTTCTACAGCTGAAATGGCAAGCATATTTGGTGGTATGTTTTGATCCTTTGACCCTCAGGTTGCAAGCCGAACATTATAATCACCTTTCTGCTGGAATCTAGTTATTAGAGGGGCTAATTTTATCTGTTGGAAATCTGATATGGAGGATTATACCACAATTGCCATGGTCTCTTCTCTTTAATGATCAATTTGATTTTTGTTCAACAAAAGCATAAACAAGCAAGAATAATAATCCAATCAAATGTTTTGGAAATACATCAGACAGTCTGTCAATAATGATTGATTGAAAGCGTAATTGTCCATGATGGCACAGCAGTAAGTTTGAGGGCTTATAATGCTAAAAATCAAGTTTCAGTACCAATGGTTGACAGTGCACAGATAGCCCATTATGTAACTTTGTGCTTATTAACAAACAAAACAAGAATTTTATTAGCTTTCCCTCAGTGCTACATAATTATGCATTAAGTTAAAATATAAATATGGATTTTCCCCACTAAAAGTCTTTAGTGTAATTTAGTTATATAAAACATATTGTGAAATTAAAGCACTTAAAATTAGATTTAATTATTGGTGATTGCAAAAAAGCTTAAAATAAGTATTGATACGTATAGAAAGATGTGCAGTTGGTGTTACATCTTAGAGTCTAAGACACACAGTTTGCATAAAAGTTGAGAAACAAGCCTTGGATGTTGCTATGGAAGAAAGTTAACTATAGAAACTTTATTTATAAGATGTTAACTTTATGTAGTTCAAGAATTGATATATGGATTTTTCACAATGAATTTCAATATTGTCTTTCAAAATTACATATTGGAATAAATTTTGTAATGTCAAATCTTGCTCACTTATCTTTTTTCTTTTATGAACTGAGAACAAAGTTTTAAATTTTGTCAAGTTCTCTTGCGTGCTGGTTGGTATCTCTCCCCCTACTGTGACTGGATGACAAATGCCCACTGTTGCCAGGTTTTGGAATCCCTCTTCCTACCGTCTAATGGATGTCAGTTCCTGGTGGATCTGGTGTTGGTTGTAGCTGGACGCAGCACATATTTTCCCATTCCTTTTACTGTGGACTGGAAATACTATACCCATTGCCGTCAGATTTTGGACTGGAGATGTCATCCCGCCGGGGCTTTCCACCTTTCTACTGTTTGCTGGATGTTGGTTGTGTTGAAAATGTGGGCAATTGGTGATGGATTTTGGTACGGAAAGTCGATCTTTCCCTACCAGTTCCTGTTTCGAGGTGAAGAGGTAGGTGATTCTCTACCTACTGTGGATCTGATGTACCATTCCAGATAACACCTGGTATTAAATGAGGTCAAACTACCACTACTGTCTGTCACACCCTCGCCACTTGACACCCTAGAGTCCCATTCATCAGTCATTCATATTCTGGGATTCCTTCATGTTTTTCCACCTCTTATGTTCGTGACACTGTCATAAAGGAGTGAAGAGTATACCTGGATCAGATGTGGTGCAGTTTCCTGCTGACGTGTGTTGTTTTCTCTTTTGGTTTCACACCTCTTGGTCTCTATTTGGGCGTTTCCTAAAGGGGTATCTTTTTCTTTTTTTATCGGCCCTCCACTAGTTCAGTGTGGGACTCTAGCTATTTTGTGAATGGGGGTAAGATATTGTATCAGGAGTTAGCATTTTCCTAAACTGAAAATGTATTTCTGATAGATACTTACCTTTTCTCACATATCCCACCCAGCCTCCCTACTTTCAATGACATATGGTGTAGGTCTTACCAAATCTCAAAGTGATTAACGAGTGCAGATGTGAAGAGGGCACTGGTTGCAATAAGGGTGGTGTCGTACTCCTATTGGTGGACAGCTGCTGCATGATCATTTACATGTGGCATGCATTGAAAATTTTCACTGATAGAGGGCAGTGATAGGCAAGGAAAGCTATTTTGTGAGAAGAGGTAAGTGTCTATCTGAAATATATTTTTAGTGTAGGAAAATGCTAATATATCTATATCTCTTGGATGTTTGCATATACAAAGTTTTCTGTTATAACAATGGATAAATTAGGGAAGAGCAAAGGATTTGATACACTAATTGATGGAGTTATATCAGAAAATTCAACTTAATATACTTTTATTTTCTGATGATTAAAATCAAGTAATCATTAGTATATCAAGTAGTGTTTGAAAATGCATGTTTTTTACTTGTATATAGAACAACAAAATACTGATATTACAGAAGCATACAAAATATGCATTTGAAATAAGTAAGTTAACCAATATTTCTTATGGCTGATCAGTATTTATCGTGAGAGTAATTTGTGATGCAAACATCATATGTATTTCTGACATTGTTGAATTCTCAAGGCTTTCTTTTTTATTTAAACAACTACAAGTACATTAAGCCTTTGGGAGTGAAAAGTTTTCATGATGTATTTGTTAAAAAATTCAGAATCTGTAACTTGAGATTTGAAATAAGTTCTACTTTCACTTTTTTTTTTCTATAGAGCAGATGGAGACATTACCTTTTAATGAAGAAAACTTCAGAAATGATATGAATATAATGAAAGTAAGTCTTGTAATATTTCTATATTATTACCGTTTGTTGGTTTTATTTTTTTTATATTTATATTTGAGTAATTTGGAAATCACCCCATGGATCTGCTCAGAATGATTACTTCCTAAGGTTTCTGAATTATATGCAGAGTGACATGTATTTGAGATATATTAAAAGTGCTTTACTAGCGAGAGCTGTTTAGCTAACCTTTTAGCTAAATTTGTAAAGCACTTGCTTGGCTCTTAACTATGGGTTTGATCCTACTTGCAGAAGATAAACCAAATGGATTACCTCAGAAAAATTAACACTTGGCTAGTTCTCATCCCATATCTGAGATAAGGGCAGAGGATGGGCCTTGTTTGTGAGAGGGCAAGAATGTAGTAGTTTGAGTTGTTAGAAAGTGCCATAATAACAGTGACTAGTGAGTTAATTCTTTAGTTCAGGCAATAAAGAATTTATCTGTTGTGTGTGATAGGTCCTAGATTAAATTCATGTCATGGAGGAGCAAAAGTTTGATTACAACATATGTACATGTTTTCAACAATTAAAAGTAATGACATCCCATCATGATGCTGAAGAATATTGTTATTCTAGAGCTCAATATAGTACTTTTTGCTTACTGACTGTTAGAAGTCCACTCATTCGTATTGTAGGAACTGTTTTAAAGATGTTAGTATGTCAAAACTATTTGTGAAAGAATAAACAAATTCTCATAGAATTGGGTAGCACTTGCTCATAAGACGAACATTATATAGAGGAATTCATTTGTATGGGTGCTTTGTGAAACCATTATTTCACTCTTGACCGTAGGATTTAAAATAGTTTTGGACAATACAAATAATTCATGTTTTATAGCAAATTAGAGTAAAGAAAGCTGTCAATATTATAGTGTTTTAATGTATATGTGTAAAAATTAAGTTCTTAATATAGAGGAAATACAGTTGTTATACTGTGGCATATTCAAGTAAAACTGAGTTAACTTTAAAGCAGTGGAATAGGTCTGGCTAATAACAAGAGGATCAACAAGAAATTGATTTTAAAATAATTCTACATTCTCTGACTTTGACTAAATTTGAGAAAGAAAGAGAATGGACAAAAGGTAAGAACACATACTGAAAACAGTCTTTATTTATGGTCAAAAATACGATAAAAATGATGTGTATGGGACAATGCCTTTATGATGTAGTTAGCTCTGTATGCTCTTCTAAAAACTTATAAAAGATGTTTACTAAGATTTAGTTAATGTTACAAGGGCATTGCTGTTTACATAGAAAGGACTTGAATTTCACTTCGTGAGGGCTCGAGATTGAGAGAAACCTAACTAAGAGATCACAGTATTATGTACCAAATTCTATATCACTATATTCCCAGTACATGTGTACCACCTATATCAATGCAGGTCAATCCCAGTGAAATATAAGGGAGGTTATAACCTTGAGTTATCACCTGACCTACCATTTGAGGACATAGTGCTCTACATTCTTGCAAAACATACAGCATTAGAGTGGTATATCCATGGGTATAACAGTGTAAAATGAAAGTACCCTTCCTACAATAGCATTTAAATAAAAGCAATTAACACAACTCTTCAATACTGCACAGATCATTGATAAACTGTCATTGAAATTACACTACATGTAATGAAGCATACAAATTAAAACTCTTAACAGTAGTCACACTAAAATATACACATACATACACAAACATTCTGTTAAATACAAGAACTGATTACATATCACCCCCAAAGAAATATGCATACCATATGTACAATAACCATAGCTACAATACAAAAAAAGATTGGCATAAATTTTTGCCAAACTATAACTTTCCAAATCAAGA
The DNA here is from genome assembly GCF_000517525.1 of Limulus polyphemus. NCBI lineage: Eukaryota > Metazoa > Arthropoda > Merostomata > Xiphosura > Limulidae > Limulus > Limulus polyphemus. The sequence continues at coordinate 967,178 of NW_013665691.1, forward strand.
GGTCAATTTTATGACTTGATGTCTTGATGACAGATCTCTCAGGAACTAGTGCAGGCTAAACATTGGAACAGCTGATGATTGTACAACTTAATAAATAATAGGTTAATAAATGATAATGGTATAGTTCATGACTTACCATAACCTCTGGCTACACTATATACTATTTGAAGATTAAATTCCATCATAAAATTGAGGTATATTTTGTCTTTGTTTTCACTATCTCAGTAGAAAAAATAAATTCAGTTTGACTGTATTGTGATGATTTGATCTTCTCATGGTAACTCCTATGGTAGGTAATTTTTCTAGCCTGGAGTTGACTTTCTGGTATGTGCGAGGTCAGGTCTGTAGTTGGGTGTCACTGCAAATGTTGTCACCTTTCACATCTATACATTCTATTACTTCCTGCAATATCAGATAAGATCAGCATGTTGATGGATCCTTTCAGCAGAATACCCTGCTTTACAGGCTCAAAATCAGTTGCATTCTAGTGAAAAAATCCTAGTTTTTTTTTGGTACTTCAGGGTACTCCATAATGTTATAATTAAGACTAGGAAATTTAAGCACACTATAATGAGTAAAATACTGATGGCTTGTTAAAGAACAAGAAAGAATAATGAAGAATTTGATTGTAAATATCAAAAGTCCACATTAAAAATGTAAGAACAGATGAATTCCAGTTGATTAAAAAGGTCAGCTAGGTGTGTAGGTTGAAAAAGGGTTATAACTGCCTGGTTAAATCATTATTCCCCTCCAAAGACTACCTTTGGTGACAGTGTTATAATTTAAATTCTGTTGGTCATGTGACATTTTTATGGGGTTCACTTATCCTCATGCCCGAATTGCCTTTAGAACATGTAATCCTAGCACCCATGGACTTCTTGTTCCAAAAACCTCACTGGGTCTCCATTTGACCAATTCCTTAACCCTTCCATCATGGGTTGGGTGGATACCACCCTGCTCCTAACCAGGAAAGTATCTATGAGAGTAATTGTACTATAATTTTTGAAAATGTACACAAGTCTTTACAGAATTTTGCATATTATTAGTGAACATTACAAGGATTTCATACACCAAATATCTGGTTTATGTTTTTTTATTAAAGATTTGCTTGTGAATTTTTTCTTTCAGAATGTTGACTATCCAATGTAATTTTGATTTTAAGATTAAAAATACATTTCTTTATGTGATATTTGTCAAATTTCATTTGCATAACATCTATATTCTTCTAGATAATCATCAAACGTTTTTTTAATAAAACTTTATATTTAATATGTTATTTTATCAACATTAACTCTTTGCGGTGTTGGTCAATTTGACTGACCTCATAACCATCATAAAAATTAGGAAATAAATCTAAATTACCTTTTCTGTTCTAGAATAACTGCAAATTGTAATAGGAAACCCCAAATGTTTATTCTAAATAGTTTAAATTTTGTAACATTATAAATCTATTTATATTTATTAATTTTTGTTTTATTGACTTTTGAACCATGTCTGACTAAAAAATACACCAACAGAAGTTGAAAATTACATGGTGCACTTGCATTGATATAACCCTATCGAACAGCATAATGCAGAAGCTTCTGGCACGTATACCCCCCCTGAAGGTTTTTATTATTTTTCTTTCATTATTTTACCTAACAACTTTCTATCTTTATGATTTTAGTTACTTTTATAATAATAATAAACAGTTAAATGAAAATAAAAACCTCATAATTAAATATCAAACATTTTTATTTTCAGTAAAGCTTTATATTTTATTTTTTGTGCTGTAACATTATACTTATTTTTCCAGGTTGTAGGTAAGTAATCAAAGTATAACGAAAATAAAGGTTGCAAAATAAAATGTACAGTATTATTAGTAGTGATTACAAAATTTCAGAGTATTAGGGCATCAAGAAGTTAATGGTGCTTTTTTAGATGAAAAAACCCGAACAACTTGTATATCAACATTTATTAAATGAAATAGTTTCCATTCTTATCGATGATGCTTTTCCATCTTACAATCAGGTTGTTAATGCCCTGATTAAAGAAATCAAATATGAAGAAAATTATCACTGTAATTACTATT
>NW_013665691.1:970125-995799 GCF_000517525.1 Limulus polyphemus
TGACTACTGTGGGATGTAACATACTGACTATATATATATAACATGGAGAAAGCTATCACTGCAATGACTACTGTGGGATGTAACATACTGACTATATATATATAACATGGAGAAAGCTATCACTGCAATGACTGCTGTAGAGTGTAAAATATTGACTGTAGATACCATTGAGTATTTGCAGTTGTTTGGTATGGTTTTAACTTTTTTTTTAAGAAGAATACAAAGAATTTTAATAGTTATGTATTTTATGATTTTAGGATGTTGCTGAAAACCTCAAGATGGCTGTTCCTAATGTTTTTAGTAAAGATGCTCAGAAGTTGTATGAATATGTTGTTTTAGCATCATATGAGGCACAAACATTGAAAAGTTTAACAGGTTGGAATTCTCCATTTTTATTTAAAATTAAGGTAATTTTATAACCTGTTTTGTCTCTACTTGATTAATCAAACTGGGCTTCACTTGATTTTCTCGTAATCATTTATCATAATTTCCTGACATAGATGTATCACAAGATTTCTTTATAGGGTGTCTGATTCACTTGCTTATGCATTTATTTTGGAATATTTCTGCTTCAATAAAACATTTTTATGCAAAAAGTGCGACCTTATTTCAGTTTTTAAAGATACTAAACAAAAAAATTTTTAGATATTGCTGGTTGAATGAAACATTTGTCTGTATATAGTGTAACTTTCTTGTTTTTAAAGCTACTGGATGTTATTGGTTCAGTGAAACACTTTTATGTGTGGTATATTCTGCTAAAATTGATTATTCCTCTAGCAATAAAATAGATTCATTGAATAACAGGAGATCTGACAAGTTCATGAGAGTGAAATAAAAAGTCTGAACACTGCAAAATACAAAAATTAAAATCTTTATTATAGTCAAACATGCAAACATAATGTATGTACATGCTCATACACTGGATGGTTACTTTTACTGGATCTGAACTATTCTCTTTCCAAAACTGACTATATCGAGATCATCTACTAGACTGACTAAATTCAGTGTTTCTTACTTCACAGGTAACACCAGATTTACCCAGAGCAACTAGTGCTACCCATATGACTGGTTGTTCTCATTCAAACATATAGAATGCTGTAATCTTGAGATACCACCTGACCTACCATTGAAAGACACTGCTGTTTATATTCTTGCACATTATAGCCACACCTCCATGGGTAGAAAATTTTTGATCTCAATATAATGACAGAGGAACAAAGGCAACTAAACAAACTTAACTTTTTTGACCACATATTGTGAAAACTGCACATACTCAGAATAACTGATAAACTTAAGAAGAGTACTGTATTAAAATAAGATGGAAAAAATGTAGTATGCTTAAATACCACATCTGCATAATGTTTGATCTTATTTTAGTTTTTAAATCTACTGGAGAGCAAACTGACCAAATACTGTCTTGGAGTTCTCAAACACTAAATGTTTTTGTTGTAAGTACATAAATAAACAAAAAAGCAATCAGTAAAATATCTTTGTACCTCTACAATATTTGACTTAATATTTTTCAATAATATATATATATGTTTTTCATATTTTAGAAGTTTTCTCAGTGATTCTTGGGTCCTAAATATAGCTAATTATGACAAATGATAAGGATAATACTTATTCCATGGTTGACTTTCATAATACTATGTTTAGGTGGGCAGTTTAAAATTTAAGTGTTTTTTTTTGAAAATGCTTAAAATTTCTGAATTTACAATATCTTTGTCGTGATTGTTTTTTTTAAGCTATTAATATGCTCTAGAAAGGTTTTGAGAAAATGTTTTTGCAGTTTGAATAGACTGGGTGAGTGATATGTGATTTGTATGTTTTTGGTGGTTACTTAAAACTTAATTTTCTGCTGCTAGTTGTTTTGATTACTAATAACTGCCATAGTTTTTATAGTTTGTTATGCAGATTGCTTGTTGTAGTGTTTATTTAGTAACAATGACAATGTAACTTGGTGTAAAAAAAACGTGTTATTCAGAAATGTTACTTATGTCTCAGCACCACTAATAGCTATTACCTTGCATGCAACTGTCATGGAATTTCCTCTGCATGCCACAAAGCCTTGAACAAACTCTCACTCCTACATCTGTCTATGTGTATTGTACCAGTAGGAGGTTGATGCAATTTCTGTGTGCAATAATCCCTGTGAGCACTAGCACATGATCATAGGCTCCTTCTTTCCTCAGCACTGTCTGTGTTCAGACATGTTTTTTCCTGTGATTTCTGAGTTTCTAGTTACTTTGATCGACTGTCTTTCTTTATTTAGTGCTACATTACTTTTGTCCTCATTGCACATTTGTTCCATCCACCTGATTGCAACTTTGTTTTCTCTAGCCACCACATTTCATCTTTGTGTTATTTCAAACATAAAAATGAATAATAAAATGTTCTGAGGCCCAAAAATATCTCTTCAGGCATTTTTTCCAAATGTGTCAATGGTAATCAGAAGCATCTTATCTGTTCCTGGATGATTAGTACTTATCCCTTTAATCCACTTAATAGAACAAACACCTGACAGGTCTTGGATTTCAATCTGTAGTAAGGTACTATAAATATCTTAAATATTAAATTACCACAATCTTATAGAGCTGTATAACATGGTATAACAACATATTCACTGCTCATGTTTTTAAAATATGATGTCAGGTGGCTAGTTCCTGTCTGTCTACTACTTCTCTAGTTCAAGTCCTTTGTAGTTATGTTTCATTGTATGTGGTACCTGCCTCACCTGTAGCCAATTTTGGCCAGCTCTTCTACATCCAGCCTTTGCTTCTAACTCTTCTCTCCCTGATGAGGAACTGGTATTTTCTGTTTGCTACACTTATAACTCAAGTATGTAATTTTCTGTCACTTTTGCCTGTGTAGCATAATTACTCTTGGGTTACTTTAATTCATGTCCCACTAATATCTACCTTTTTCTCCTCATCTTTGTGACTTCTTTGCTATAGTTCAATGTCTTGATCATTCTATATTTTTTTAACCCCAATCTCTTGTGGCCCTTCTGTCTGCTTAGTGTGGTTCTCTTCCTCCTTTTTTTTGTCTCTTTCTTTTTTGCAATCTGTTCATCTTATCTTCACTTCTTTGCTATATCTCCACCCTTTAACTCCTCACTGTGGCTCTTTATCATGACCTCAATACCTTTGGTTTTGATAGGGCTGTTTTATTTGTTTTTCCCATTGGCTTCTATGTATTCCTCTTCTGTCTCTGATTTGATTTGGCTTCTCTGTTTGTGAAATCTTCTCAGTCTGGATACTTTCCTTTTGGGGTCCATCTCCCTTCTTCTTCTCTTCTTGACCTAAGTCTTGCCCCTTTTCTCACTGCACCAATCTTTGGGGATGTTCTTGATTCCTTGGCATACTGAGCTGGGGCTGCTCACAAACGATCTTCCTTCAATTCACCAGATTCCCAGATTACTAAAACACATCTATCTCAGTTGGCTACTAGGTCAGAAGTCCCATGGGGCTCACCCCTCTCTTGTTCCTCAACTTATCACTTCTGTTTGCTGGTGCCCCTTCTACTGAGTGACAGCTTATTCCCTTCAATTTAACCAGTTGGGTTTGTTCCCTTATCCATCTTATTTTATATTTTTTCTTGGATAAATCTGATCAGCTGCTTTTAATGTCACCCCAAAATCAAGTCGGCATATTGCATTTCATCTCCCATTACTTACAATATTAAGTATTTTTATGTGCTTCTGGTTTTTTTGCTTTGCTATGATTGCCATTCTCCAGTTTGCCCAGATGCTCTAGTGCATTGCATTTAGCCTGTAGATATTTCATTTCTAGCTCCATCACTGATCTACTACATCCCTAAAACATTTCGTGACACCACTTGGTGTTTATAGTTCATTTTATACACATTGTCAAAAAATAGAGAAAAAACAAGGAGGCAAAGCAAACAAACAAAAAACCCAAATGCCCACATAACATGTAGAACAAAACACTACATTAATTACAATCGGTGTCAACAGATTCCTCCAAGTGGTTGTATTGCTTTTCAAGGAATACTTACCAGAAATCCACATAATCTCTTTAGTGTTCTTCGCTACCCCCCCAGTTCTTCTAGTGCAGCATGGGAGACCCCCCCCCCAATAAATGTCTGGTTGAGCCCATACTTCATTTTAGACGTAGGGCTTGAATATTACCTGGAAGTGTACAGGACATTCCAGTACAATGCCCTCCCTCCACCTGTCATTATAGTATTTATCTAATGGATTTTCTTGATATCATTTGTTCTACTGTCTCAGTACAAAAAACAGAAAACTGTTGGGCAAAGAGTATTCTCTGCTTGAGAAGGATGCATTCTTCCATTGGGTGCCATTCCACTATGATGTTACTTGCTGTTGTGCATCAGGTGGCTGCTTCTTGTCTGCCTACTACTTCTCCAGTTCACCCTTACAATTGGCTCATGCTTTCTGTCTTTAGTCTTAGTAACCCATTGCACTATATCACCCCCCAACAACAACAACACTGACATGCCTTTGTCAGTTACTGTTTGCTATCAGTCTTATTTAATGGTATTACAAATGCTATGCTTAGCTAATTGTTTTTTTTAACAGTACCTCGACCTTTAAGCCTGGAATAGACCATGGTGAAGTAATTGTTCAGCACTGGTCCCTCCATCATCTCTTAGTGGTGCAGAGAGAGATAATTAATATTTCTAAAGTTATCATTTTCCTTACCTGAAAATGTATTTGAGTTAGATAATTACCTCTCTGCAGTACCTCCCACTGTTCCTTCTCATTTCTTGTACATTTTGCTTGCGTTGCCAAGAATGAGGCTATGATCATGTGCTAGTGCTCATGGAGATTACTGCACATCGACGTTGTGTCACCCTCCTATTGGTGGAGGGCTACAACATTATGACAAATAATACACACAGAGACATGTAGGGATGGGAGTTTACTTAATGCTTGTTCATACTCAGGAAATTCTACAACAGTTAAGTGCAAGGAATAGCTCATAGTGGTGCAGAGAGGTCAGTATCTATCTGTAATACAATTTTAGGTAAGGAAAATGTTAACTTTGGTGAAACTTTTAGTGTTGAAAATTGTGAACTTAACATAATAATTCATAACTTTTTTTTAATCAAGTTATTTCAAACCACTTAGAAGCATGAAGGTAAAAGTTCATCAATATACTTGTAATTCTCTACTTTCTGATCATTTAATGTTCCTTGTTATAGAAACCAGTTTTAGGTTTTGTTCAGTCCTTACTCTGTTAGTTACTCTCTTGTCTACATGTGAATATGTGCTCCAATATTGACAATATTTTTTGTTTAATTGGGAATTCAGACCCTTTGAGAGGAAAGAAAGTAACATTTTTTTATTAGTTATATTGTGTAACAATTGTAATATTATTTTAAATTCTTTATTTTTTTCTGCATCAATCATACAACATTGATCCTGTCAGTCAATTGAATTTAATGGTATTACAAATGCTATGCTTAGCTGATTATTTTTTTGCAGTACCTCAATCTTTAAGGTTGAAATAGTATACAGATCATGATAATTATTGACTTCAAAATTTTTGTGGAGACGGTTTATATATTTTTGTCATACAAAACTGTGATTTACAGTTCCTGTGTTGTCAATGTGTAGCTTGAATCATGAAAAATGCTAATCCACCAGAAAAGATTTTATAGATTTATTTGAAGCTGACACAGATATTTTAATGATTATTAATTCTCAGTATTTCAGTGTCATTGGGTTTAATTAATGCATTGAAAACACACACATCATGCTAACAAGGCAATCAATAAGTTCTATCACTTCTATAAAAACAGTAAGTTTAGAAGTCTGATAAAACATTTTTTACAAGGCTGTACAAAAGTTAATATTAATAAGTGTGAAATAGCCTTGCAATGCCACACTTCAGATATTCTTTAATATGTGTGAATAGATATTGATCATTTGAGTTTGCATAGCCAGCCCACAGCAATAATAATGATAAATGAATAAATGTTGAAGTGGAGAGCTCTGGTTTTTGAACCCCCAAGAAAGCAATTGTAGTTTCAACAAAGATAGAGAATCACTCTTAGAAACACGAACTATGAAACTTTAGGGTTCTTTTTGAACTGGTAAATGGGTAAAACAAGATTTAAAGGTAATTTTGTAATGTTTATTTCAAAACCAATAGGGTGTAAAGAATAGCTTAGATAAATGTTACATCTACTCACCCTAATTGTGAAGGTGGATGTTTGTAAGTGCCTTGTTTCAATGTTTTTTCCTGATAGATAGTCTCCAGTCTCAAGCTGACTAAAGGAATTTATTTTAAATCTGTCATTATTTCAGTATGTGTAGTAGAGAATCGACTTGTGCAGCCTAGACTAGTTTCTTTAACAGTGACCACCTCTTCATTCCAGTACAGGATTGTAAAGCATGACTTAATTGAATAGAATCAAAGAAATAAACTAATGACAGTTAATCTTTCTTTTCTGTCCCTTGTGGTATGTTTTCATTTTCCATTCCTGAATAATGTACAGATTTTACACATTCACTGAAGCACTCCTCCTTAACTTGAAATTGTACTTCTAATAGCAATTAATAAGTCTGCTGCTTAATTGGCAATTAATAAGTAATTTGCCACAATGCTGATTAATAGATGATAATTGGGAAAAATATATAAGAATTGATAAATAGAATAAAGTGCAATTTAAGCAATACTAATTGTTTATTATCATAGGTTCAGCCATAAGGCTATTAGCAATCTCTTTTAGCTCTTTTATGCATAAGCTGTTCTTGTCACTTTCTCTTGAGATAATTTTGAATATATATGGCTACATTACATTAGCCAAGCATGTTATTACATACACTAGAACTATCATTTGTCGCTAAAGGCCACCCAGTGGCACAGCGGTATGTCTGTGGACTTGCAACACTAGAATCCGGGTTTCGATACCCATGGTGGGCAGAGCACAGATAGCCCATTGTGTAGCTTTGTGCTTAATTACAAACAAAATACTTGTCACTAAAGCTTCTTTCTGCATGTTTAGAACAGACACAGTAGTGGTCCAGATAAAATTTATGTCATCAATTTCATAAACAAAAATTGTCATTGCATGAACAAGATTAAGTAAGTAAATTGTAACTATTATAAATTTTATGTACATTATTTACATAAATATTTAAGGATAAGGATTAATAACACAACATTATTTATCTTTATTTTACTTTTCATGCAGGTTATGTTTATTATTTTATTTCAATTAACTTTGATATTAACTATTAACTTTATGTTTACTTATAATAACTTTACTGTTATACTATTCATAGTTTTTGTTTTTTTAATAAATAATTCTGTAATTTTCTTATTCCAGTTTCTGTAAGATTATTTTCTAACTTAATGAAGTAGTTTATATTTATAAAATGAATAATATTTCAAATGACAACTCGGTTTACACAGTGTTCATTAGGTTAGAAATGGTTCCTACAAAACTGACTGATTGGGAACTTATAAGAGACCATTTGGTAAATATAACAATGCAAATTGTTTAATACCAATAAATTTTATAAGTGAAAAAAATCTCATGATTTTTGTATTTAATAAAACATTCAAGATTCATGCTTATGAAATTCTGGACAAGACTTTTTAAAAAGCAATGGAAATGGCAACATATGCTGTAATAATTTATTAACTTTTAAAGACAGTGTGGCTTGTAGCATTAGATGATTTAAAGTTAGTATTAATTATATTTACTTTAGATTTATAATAGTCTCAATATGATCAAAACCATATATTATTATACTGATATTGTGGGAACTGGTATCAGTTGCAGGTTCATCAGAATTTTTATGGTCAGTGAAAGCATGTATTTTCTTGTGAGTGTAATTAAATGTATTGCAAATAGTAGCATTAGCTGCAGTTTACTAAGTTTGACTCATGTTGTTGGTGAAAATAGACTACTCTTTTTATTTAGAAATAGTACAGAAGTTTTGGATTAAAACAGTTAAACAACTATTAAATTTCTTAGTTGATACAAATGATCTTATCTTTTTGATTTCAAAACAATCAATACATATTAAATTTACAGCTGAGACTGAACAATGTAGAGACAAAATAACGAAGAATGAAACTCCAAAGGAAATTACAACTCTTCATAGCCATTCATCTTGCAGTCAGAAAGTATGTTATTTTACCTGCTGTAATTAGAATTATGAAAACAAAATAATATTGTTAATTAAGGTTACCTTGTAATTTAAAGGATGTAGAAGATATTTGAAATTACATCTTCATATGTTTTTAAAGTATGTTTCAAATAGTTTGGGTAGGTTTTTTTTTCTTTGCCTTGTCTTTTTTGATACAGTCTAGATATCTTATTAGTTTGAGGAGTCTTTCTGTTAAATTATCTAACTTTTTATTATTATAATTTGTTATCATTACTTGTTTAGTTTCTAAAAAACACCTAGTGAGCATAGCATATATAACCCATCACTGTGTGGCTGATATAAACAAGTTAGATTTTGATATGATACCATATCTCCACTCGCATATTAGCTTTCCTCTGTTTTGTGCTGCCCTCTGTATATATTCAATTTTTCACTCACCACTAGTCTTGAGGCTCTCACCTAAAGTCACATGTTTCCATGTGGTATTGCTGTGCTTTAGCATGCAAATGAGCATGAAACAACCCTCTACCAATAGGGGTGTGACGCAACCCTCATAGCACAACTAATTCCCTTTATACTGATGATTAAATCATCACTTTTTGACAACTATTTTTCTGTAGTCTGTACTTATTTTGTGGAAGGTTTTTGATTTTTTTTCCTTTCCACATTATGAACTTGCAAATTCATGTTACTTCATCTGCTGAAGATCCACTAGTTCTTGATCCTGCTATGTAGAATACTACTGTAGCATTGGACTCCTCTCTGTCTGTAGAGGAGGTGTTTGCCATAGTGTGTCAGTAGCTGGAGTCATTCATGTAGCCTGGTCTGTCTTCTAACCTGGGGACAGATATTCCCCTCCCTGGGGATCCCATTCAAGAGGACAATTATTTTGACAGCCTGTTTCCTCCACCTGCTTTGCTGCACTTGAATCCACTGCTATTGATCTACCTCATCCTTCTTAGATATGGTGTCTCAGATTTGTTGCCTTTTGCCACTTTCTCTTGAGTCTTATAATTCTTCCCTTTTCTTACTCCATTCTGGACCAGCTTTTGATTATTTTATTTTTCTCTCTCACCAGCATGCTTCATCCTCCTCATTTGATGGACACACATGCCTTGGCCTATCATCAAGCTGAGCTCCCGTTTCTTGACTCAGAGAATTTGGTGTCTCTTATTCTGGCATGGGAACCAGATCCTTTCTCTTCACTTTGCTTTTCCCAATCCAATTCTCACATCTTCATCTCACCTTTACAACTCTACTATGTTATCTATTTTCTATCCAACTGCTTTCCAAGGCTATCCCTCATTCCCCTGAGGGATTTTTGATGGGTTTATCTTCTTCAGCTTTATCTCTCCATATGTGTTTGATTTCTGGTTGGGCCCTATTAGGCAGGGATGCCCTGCTATCTCATGTACATTTGCCTGCTTCCTACCTAAGTGACCTTAGGCTGGCTCATCTCCTTTGCCAGTCTGTTTTTGGAGATGATCCCAATTAATAGAAGTCTCTTGTGGAGGCTGTGTGCCAACACTCCTCCATACCTTCTCTAATTTTCAGTCTTTTGCAATCCTCTTCTGCTGCTGTTACTTTTTCTTGTCCTCCAGTTTTTTATCCTCTCCCGCTTTCCCATGTTTCTGCTCCAATACATTCATACTCTCACTGTCACCATCTGCAGTGTCAAATTCAGTGTAGGTTCGGGTACTGTAGGGGCATAGTTGACCTGGTTTGCTCAACTTTGCTCTGTTGAGTGGTCTGAGCTTTTGCTCATCACATTCATGGCTTGGGACTGAGGTTTAACCATTACATGGATGACTGGCTTCTTTTGACTTCATTCCAACAATCCTTCTATGACCATAACCTTCTCCTCTTTCAGGAGTCACCACATGTGGGTTGGCTGGTCAAACTGGAGAAGTCTCATCTCTCACCCACTCAGTATTTCAATCATATGAGTGTTTTTCAATTCTAACATCAGTATGCCCCAGCCTTCTCCTCTGTTGGAGGGACATGGAGTGATTGATTTCCAATGCCATATCCTCTCCTTCTCTCAATGCATTGGAGGTTCTCTCTCTTTTGGGGACTTGGCCTTCCATGGAACCCCTTATCCATTTGAGTTGGCCTTGTATATGTCATCCTCAGTGGACTCTGCACAATCAGTGGAACCTTGCTTGATATCCCTTGTCCTCCATCATCACATTCCTCCTTTCCTGAAAGTGGATTCCACCTGATGGTTTAACAAAACAAATACCTCATCTGGTGTTTCTCCTTCTCGTCCAAACCTTCATTTGTTTATAGATGTTTATAGGTTGGTGGTACATCAATCTTTGGATCATTTTATTTTAACAGTCCGTGGGTGTTTCATTATGATCCATACTGACAACTATTGCTGTTTCTTATATCAAGGGGACACCTGGTCTCGTTCTCTCTATTTTCACACACTGAACCTCCTTTTCTGGGCTCATTTGTTAAGAGTTCTTATTGCTTGTCTTATCCTTTATCCAGACCTTGCCTTTCTCCACAAAACATCTGTGACATATGAGCAAAAAAGCACATTCACCCCTATCTCCTGTCCATTGTTCATCTGACTGGGTAAGTTCTTTTTCTATCTATCTTACTTTTACAGAGGCTCTATTATACCACTCAGGATCTTTCTGAGTGGCATGTCAGGGTATACTTAAATTAAATCTGCACCATGTGGCCATTCAGGCCTGAAACACACACACTGATAAGATGGGGTGTTCCACAAGACTGCTCACAGGTTTCCTCACAGTAATTCTTTACAAAACAAAGCCTGATTCAGATCCTACCAACTCATGGACTAGCACGAGTAAAACAGTGTCTTGATTGCTGTCCATTCCTCCAGTCCTGGTTGACCAAACCTGGATTGGTCGGCTTTTAAAAATATTTTTTCATTGTCACCCAATGCACAGTCTTAAGGTGGTACATTCCTCCAGATTCCCCATTGCACTTTACCTCCCCCCCCCTCCTTCTAGTGGAGTCCTTGCCACTCACCAGTTCCTAGCCACTGGGGTGGTGGACCATGGAGGCTTCCTCCTGAGCATGACCAATTCCACGCAGTAGGGAGTATGGCAGTGATGTTTTGGTGTAGATGGTGTGAACCCTACTCCTACCACACTATGGATGAAAAATTCCCATGCCTCCTGGTTTTGGACTGTAGATGATCCACCAAATACAATTCACTCCTCCAGTGGCTTTCCCCATCCTACCAGTGCCTAGGTGTTGGTTCCTGGGTGGTTTGGTTCTGTACCATCCAACACAAGTCCTCACTCATGTGGCTGATCAGGACCCTCCCCTACTGCAGACTGGATGAAAATTTCCCAATGCTGCCTGGTTTTGGATTGGACTTGATCCACTACATGTGCTTTCCCTATCCTATCATTTCTCAGATGTCAGGTGGCCTGGTGTTGGATGTGTACTGGGTCAGCATGCATGAGCAATACCTAGGACAGCAGAATTGAAGTTCCTTTTCCCTTCAAATTCCTGATATGGAGGTGAAGATGGTTGGGATCCTTTTCCTACTGTGGAAAGGATGAAAATTTTCTGATGCCACCTGGTTTTGGACTCGAGTTGATCCACAACATATGGTCTGACACACCCAGCCACTCTACACCATCAAGCGTGTTCACTGTCCACACTGTGTTTCTGGACGTTTCTTTTCTGCCTGACGTGGTGGCATATTTTCTCTATGAGCAAAAAGTATATCCTGGCAGAGAAGGGGTGTGGTCTCTCACAGGTGTCATCCTACATGGGTTCTCTTCAGGCTCTTTCCGAAGGGGCCTCATCTAGGTAACTTTTGGATAGGTCTTTCCACTATTTCAGTGTGGGATTCTAGGTAATATGTGAGAGGAAGTAAGGTATCGTAATAGAAATTAACATTTTCCAACACTGAAAATTTATTTCTGATAGATACCTCTGCTTACATTTCATTTTTGATACACATACAAAATAATTGTACATGAGTGTTTTGTGTTGCTCTGGTTTTATTCACATAATGGTTATCCCAACCATTTTATTGTATAAAACACAAAAAGATATTGGATCTTAAAACCTATTACAACTTGTTGTATCAAAGGATTGTATGAACAAGTAAAAGACCCTTAAATAAAATTAATATTAGAACTTTTTATTGACCTTGCACAACTTTAAGCCATATCTTAGTCCATCCAGAAGACACCATCCAATCCAAAAACAGATGAAATTTGTTAAATACACTTATTAAAGAACACAAAAATGATAGTAAATCATTAAATATATATATTAAAGAACACAAAAATGATAGTAAATCATTAAATACATATATTAAAGAACACAAAAATGATAGTAAATCATTAAATACATATATTAAAGAACACAAAAATGATAGTAAATCATTAAATACACATATTAAAGAACACAAAAGTGATAGTAAATCATTAAATACACGTATTAAAGAACACTAAAGTGATAGTAAATCATTAAATACACGTATTGAAGAACAAGAATAATAGTAAATCATTAAATACACGTATTGAAGAACAAGAATAATAGTAAATCATTAAATACACGTATTGAAGAACAAGAATAATAGTAAATCATTAAATACACGTATTGAAGAATGCTAAAATGATAGTAAATCATTAAATACACATATTAAAGAACAAGAATGATAGTAAATTTTGCCTGATTGACACATCAGGTTTAGCAAAGCAAATTCTTACACAAAATCACATTCAACATACATAAAATAGTATACATAGTTATAGCCAAACTAAATAAATTTCAACAAATTTTCCATGAGTTATGGGACATCCTAGGATACAAAAATCAATCTAATATATGTATCAGTACAATTGTACCACCAGTATACCATTTGTTACTATCGTAATCATATTTAATCACCTACAGTGATTCACAAAACACAGTAGTCACTAAGGGAGGCACTAGCCTGCATCAAAACGTTTGGCAGCTTGTTTTTAATGGAAATGTTTTAACTTAATTTTGTTTGGTGTGTCACTAAAAGAGGATTTTAATATAAATAATATAATTTAACTTGTTGTTTCATGTTACCTACATGTTCATAGTTCTTAGCTTAAATTCTAATGAATTATTTTTGGTATTTATAAGTGGGAAGTATTCATATACATTTTCTTACATTTTTCTGTGATGCCCATTACAATTCCATGTGTTTTTCTCATGTTTTTCATTATACTTATATATTTCCATAAGTAGTAGTGTCTCCTAAATGATTTAAAAATTGTCATTCTATATATTTTCACATTGTTCTGTTTTTCCAACATTTTTCAAAATTTTGTATATTTTTTGGATAGGTTAAGAATAATCCTATATTTTCTTTTGTAATACTTTCTTGGGGATATTAAGAATACTTTTGTGTGTATTCAGGATACTTGTACAACTGATATACTTATAGAAATTTTGTAATAGTTATTGTATGTGTTGGATATGCTTACAGATGTTTTGGTAATTTTCTTTCTCTTTATGTCAGAAATACGTTTAGATATCTTGTAATGTTTTTATGTGTAAATCGAGGATATTCTGAGATTATTTTCCGTGTTCTTCTCTATATGTTGGTGATACTGTATATGTTTTGCCATACTTTTCTCTATTTATCAGAGATACTTCTAGATGATGTTTCATGTTTGTCCATGAATGTTGAGGATATTTCTAAATGCTTTCCTGCATTTATTGTGAACTACTTTTTTTTTTCTGTATATGTTTACAATGTACTAGGAGCCAACATTTTGGAAGGTGGAATTTAACTTGGGTAATTATTCTTTTTATAAGACTATATGAATAGTTTAATTTATTTTTTTACTTTGTCTAAAGGTGCTTCTGTCTGTAGGTTTTCCAACAGAACACTTGATATTATGTAAGTTATCAGCTGCATATTCTGCTAGTTGAGAGCTTTTGACTGATCTTGATGTTAAAGTCCCCCTATGTTCAGATTGTGTGTGTGTGTCATGTCTATATATAACCTTGTTAATGAAACAAATTGTCTACAACCCTGCATTGTGTCAATATGAATATTTATGTTAGAATGTATGATAACCAACCATTTTCATACAAACCTGTTTTTTCCTGTGTATATTTAACTTTAAGATGCTTCTTATTGTTGTCATATTTTTGTTCATATGCCCTAAGCTCTTTTTCACTTTATGTAAGATACTTGATGCTTTATAAACATAAGTTACCTATAGATGGACAGGTAGCCAAGCTTTATCATATTCACCTGGGGTGTACTATTCTTACCTTTTTTTTCTTATACCTTCACATTCTTATTAACTGAAAATCTTGAAATAATAGCCATCATTTGTAAGAAGGTCCCCCACCCTTTCTCAAAGAATCACTCTAAACTTCTTTTCTTAACAAAGCCATTTATACTCTAAAATTTCTTCTGAAAATAGTTTTTCTGTCATTTTGTTGTCTTTCTTCAGTACATTGTAGAGCAATGTGATGAACCAAGAAAAAAAACCAGTTTTAACATTTTATTTTTTAGTTCACTAAGTTCATAGTGAGCTACAGTATTGTATCTGTAGATGATTAGTAGGCAGTACTTTACTTTCTTTACTCTCATGGAGACTTAGTATGTAATAGATTCTCAAGTGTATGTCAATTTTTTTGGAGTTGTGAACTTCTCAGTTTTCAGATAATTTTATTTATAATGGCCCAATGGATGGCTTGCTCGATAGTGGAGCTGAGGTTATGTGGTTCATGTCCCATTGGTGCCCTCCCTTCCCCAAAATGAAGCTCCATAATTTAGGGACGTAGACGCATCGTAAAAGCGACAGTCAATTCCAACTATTCAGTCTCAAGAGTTTGCAGTGGGTGGTGTTGACTAGCTGCCTTTCCTCTGAATCAAGGATGGCAAGCACAGATGGCACTTGTGTAGCCTTGCATGAAATCCAAAAACAAACAGTGTTTGATTTGATCTCACAAAACTCTTTCACAGTTTATCACATTCTGTATGATATCACAATGTTTTTAAACAACTTGTTTCGTCCTTTCTCATGTATCCAAGATATTTTCATTTATCATCTTCTGTTTGATGTCATCATATTTTTAGACTTTTTTGTCATATTATTTTCTTCCTGTGTAGAATATTATTGTATTTTTTGTAATTTAATTTTGCACATAGTTCCTTGGTTGGTCAGTTTACAGACTTACAACATTAAAATCCATGGTTCAATTCCCCACTGTGGACAGAGTGCAGATAGCCCAATTTGTAGAGTTGTACTAAGTAAACAACAGCTATTCTGTATATATTTGTGATGACATGCTCTCACAATTCATCATTCTCTTTTTTTTTTGTGTATTCACAACCTTTTAATTCATTATACCATGTTCTTATGTATGTATCCAGAACATATTTTACACCTCATTTTGTTATTTTCTTTGTGTTTAGGATGTTGAATTACAGAGAAGGAAAGAACTACAAAGGAAACTGGAGATAGACCATGAGAAAAAGAAAAAGAGGAAAATCAAGTTATAACTTAAGCTTAGATAGTTTTAACTGGAATATGTAATTCGTATCATTCTGTCTGTTTTGAAATTTGGTGGTTTTGAATTGCCTGGATGTCTCAGAACCAAAATGAAGATGTGTGAAAAATAAAAATAAATAAAATATACTGTTGTTACTTTTAATGTAGTGGTCAGGTCAGCTTATTTGTTTTCAAAATATCTTGACAGAATAATCATTTGTGAATTGTGTTAGTTCTAAGTAATTTTTTAGAGAAAAATTACATTTGATACAAAATTTCAACATTGGACTGATTTCACTATGCATATATTGGTTTGACTTTTCTCCATCATTGGTTGAAAGTAAAACATTTTTATTTATATTAGAGTAACAGTCTCTTTAAGGAAAGTGAAACTGTATTTTAATACAAAACCCATTCATTACAGTTATTCTCTTGCTTTCTTGAATTGTACATGTTGCTGGATGTTTCAGTATTGTCATATTTCTTTCTCTTAAAATCCCTGTAGGTTGAGTTTTCGATTATTTAAGGAGCATTGTTCAGCTCAACAGAATGTTGGTTTCATTCTATTATTTGTTGGGTCTGTACACTGAAAGTCTTAAGCTTCATGATTGGACTGTCTCTGAGGCCTCATTTGACCTCAGATTTTATAATATATAGATAAATTTCTTTACTAGTAACCACTTTTGACAGATCTTTTTAATCATATCTTCTGTCTCTTATAACTGTGCTAATTTGAACTCATTTTTATACAAAATTGAGGCATGCAGCCCCCAAGATATTTATATCTTGATAATCTTGCTTTGGATGTGGCAGATCTATTGATGTTACTGACCTAAAAGCTTCTATACATAGCACATTGCTCAATTTTTCATAACATTTCATCTCTTTTTTTTTTTCTTCTTCTTTTCTCTCTCTGGCTAAATGGAAATTTGTTAAGGACTTGAGAGTTTGGTCACTTTGGATAGTTCTCAAAGTTATGCTTCTTGCAACATAAATTCTATGTATGCTCATTGTAAAGATTGTGGAGAAGCATTTCTACTTTTCTCACAATGGCACCCTCACTGACTGTGACTGAGGAACTCACTGTATGCTCTGAATGGTAGAATAATTGTGGTTATCTCTGTTTACATGTTACTGTGACTGCTATACTTGACTACATTGGTAAGATTCTTTTAAATTTTTTTAAATTTGTTTTTCTTCCCTATGCAGCTTTATCTTGTGACATACACCTGTTTCGAAATTCACAAGAAGTCAGTAGATGAGTTTTACTTCTAAGCTTCATGCTAGTAGGTTGTCAAATGTGATACAACTTATACTTTTCCCACACTAAAAGTATGTGGAACTGAATTCACCCAAGAACTTTGTGTTGTTCATGGTCTTCTTCAGAAATCTGACTGATTTACACACAATGTGATTGTTGCAACAAAGTGTCCTGGAGTGTAGAATTGGAACTTGACTCTCAATGATCATTCTTCCAGCAGTTACAACTTTTTTTTAACAATCTTTTATTAATGTGAACAATCTTACTATTGGTAAGTACCTGTGATACTGATGGTTGAAGGTCTTCCCCCAAATAAAACATGTTTATTGTGGTTAATCACAGTTTATAAAAATGATGTTCCTTTTATCAATTATATTCCATCAGTTAATGATTGTAACCATTTCCATCTTCTGTGGAGAATGGTGGGATCAGTCTTCTACCAAACATTATGAATTTTCTACAGATCTTCTACTGTATGTGGATATAAGCTCCCAAGACTGCTTTTGACAAACAAAAAGCAAAATGTCCACAGAAGCTGCATCAGGAGACTTGAGAGGTTTCATGGATGGGATTGCCACTAGTATTTTTAAAATGTATCCAAAGAATGGGTTAAATGAGGGTTGAATGCCCCAGAAACACCTGGGTTTTATGCTTTAGTGATCTTGAACTTTACCAGAAGAAAATTTAGTTATCATCAGTTTATTTCATTTTATTGTTTTTTCAGCATTGAACTATAAACAAATGTGCATTTTATGTAGCAGTCAACCACTGGTGGCTCAGCAGTAAGTCTGAAGTGTTTATAATGCTAAAACTTTAATATTGATACAAATGGTGATCAGAGCACAGATATTCCATTGTGTCGCTTTGTGTTAGACAACAAATAAACTATATAATGGTCACATTGCTCCTAGTAGTCGATTGCAAATGCTGTGATATCGGTTTTTTCAATCATCTTTCTCATGGAAACAGACACTTATTTTGAAATGTGGCATGGGAACTTGTGAAATTGTGATCTGAGAGCCTTCATCAAGTTCAAATATTTGTTTAGTATTCCAGTAGGTTTGCTTAGTGACATTGCAATAGTTTTTTGGTTGGAAGGTCCTCCTTTATAACCACAGCTGTTACTTTGCAGATTATGTTGTTGCTCCAGATTCAATTGGATGTAGTTTTAGAGCCCATCCTTATCCTAAACATTGCTGTGTGAGTTTTTCTGCTTCTAAAGACATTATTTTCTGCAAAAATGTGTTCTTAGGATGTAGGTCTTCTAAAATTCTTGCTGTATTATTATTTTCAAAGGAATTTTGTGTGTGTGTTGCAGTATATTTCTCTTCAAAAAAAGCATTTTCTATATCTACAGTCGTAAGTCTACCCATAGTGGCATTGTGCTCTTCAATGGATGAGAATTTGTAAAAACCAAATACATCGTGCTAACGTGTCACTCGTGACACATGGCTTATATCTGAGGTTGCATGTCACTATAGTAACATGTACAAATCATTCATATGAAATATGATTAACACTGTTTAAGTTGTTGTAGCGATGAGAATGCTAATGCTGGGATGAAGTAAAGATGTTTCGGATACACCATTTATTTTACTTTCATCTTAAGGTTACATCTTCCACACCATATTAAGATCTTAAAACTTAATATTTTTCTCGGTGATAAAAAAAACTCACATTACACAGCAATTTTTGTCACATCCGTCATGATTAACCATTTCAATTCAAATCAGATATGTGCAAAATAGCACCGTTTATAGATGTATAAAAATCTTAAAGTTACGATTTCAAAGTCGTGTAAACTAGCCAAACATTTAATGCAGTAGGCCTAATTTCGCCAAGTAGTGTAAGGCACTGCAATTTACTACTTGAAGGACACAGAGTAGACAGTAACAAATGTTAAATAATAGTGTGAATGCAATATTGTCCCCCAGTGGGTCAAAGGTAAGTTTGAGGATTTACGACGCCAAAATCCGGGTTTTGGATTAAGAATCAACCTTACGTAACTCTGTGATCCTTTAAATTTTTCAAAATCCAGTATGAATATAAACAAACATTAACGCTGTGAGAACGAAGTAGAAGAATGTTTTGTTCAATCATGAATAATGACAAAAATAGCTATGGCATTCAAAGCTCCATAACTTTGTGGATATTAACAGAAACAATATAATATTTCATTTCGAGACACGTCTTAGTTGGACATCAAAATAAAAGATTATGAAATGTTACTGTTTTGTTGTGTAAGGATGTTTTCATGTTAATTTGGGTTCGATGAGCAAAGAAATCCTGAATGCGTTTAATTTTATCAAAGTAACTTATATATAGGGAAATTCAGTTATTGTGTTACTTGTATATTTAACAAAGGTTTTTGTTTTTTTAGAAATGAGATACAAGCTGGCTCATAGCTGCAAGTGAATGTTTAAAACTATCACTGGAGTTATATATCACAACATGATAAATGTTTTACAAAGTAGTGCATAGCGTGTCTCAGAGAGGGCGCCAAAACAAGCAAAACGCACCAATCTAGAGGACCAGATTAAAAGGTCTACTATAGGTTGAATAAAAAATTGTGGATATGTGCCAGAAAGGAATACAAATTAACAGAAACTTTAAGACATTCAAGGAAGAAGCTCTAAATGCGACTATAGTGTACAAGTAAACTAGGAAAATATATAAAATTGTAATAAAAAAAAATTGGGAGAAGGCGCCAGGCTATGATCACAAAATTCTCACGGTTATAAGCCTACTTATTATCATCCTTAGTTTCTATCATAAATTCATATTTCCCTCACCACGTGGGTAACTAATTGATGTAGTTTTTGATCTTATCTGCGAGTGCTCATTCTAGTGCATTCCAAATATAATTTAACATAAAATAAAATTTACACCCGATGTTATGGAACAACACCTATTACTATTTATTTTAACATGCTGATGAATTTAAAGAAAATTATTTCAAATGTATAGTCTAACGATGGCTGAGTGGTAACTCTGAGGGATTACCAAGTTACAAATCGGGTTTCGATACCTGAAGTGGGCACAGCACGGATTGTGTAGCTTTGTGCTTGAAACAAACAAACTTAAACATTTCTCTGAAACCAAAGCACGGTCACTGTCTAAGCTGTTATTCGAAAATTGAAGCAGGTTTACACTTACAAAAGTATTGTTGAAGTTCAAGATAAAAATGTATCAGAAAGTGTTTGTTTAAGATAGACCAATTAGTTGTCATGCTGGAATAATGTGTGGTTTGCCTAAAAGTTGGATTGCCCTGTAAGATCAATAGTTTTTCAGTAATGACGTTACTGTCGCAGAAAGTTTTGAGTTTTCTAGGTTTTTGTTGTTGTTTTTTCAAGTCTCAGAGGTTAGTGTGCCGATCTGTGGATTCAAGGGTCTAGTGTTGATACAGCTTATTCCCAAATTGTAAGAAAGGTACGAGCTTATAATACTTAAAATTCGGGGTTCGATACCTGTTGTGGGCACAGCGCAGATAACCCATTGTGTAGCTTTGCATTTAAGAAAAACATATATATATATATATATAACCCAGCCTTGATCTTTATACTTACTTTCTCTTTTCAAAACTAACGTTTGAGATGCATTCAACAATGTTTTTCATTTGCAAACATTAGCGCTCTCTCTAGTAAATTCTTAAAGTTTGATACTCAGCAGATCAACTTCACTTGAAAAATAAATAATACTAACTGAATAGTGAAACAGAGACTGAATCCTTAATTGATCAGATATGTCGAATCTATCTTTTTTTGTTTTTGTTTTTTACATATACAAGTTTGTTTGAGAGTAAACGTATAGTAATTCAAACTATTTTTCAAGCATATGTAATTTTTCGGAAACTACATGAATCAGCAAACTTCATATACATTTATTTTATTACAAGTTACAGTTTTTACGCTAAGGAATATTAATTTTTAGAACAAGTACGACGTTTCGATCAATGTTGCTATCATTCTCAAATATCCAAGTTTTAACGGTACTTGAGAATGAGCCCCCCAGTGGCACAGCGGTATGTTTGCGGACTTACAACGCTAGAAACCGAGTTTCTATACCCGTGGTTGGCAGAGCACAGATAGTCCATTGTGTAGCTTTTTGCATAACTACAAACCAACAAACAAACTTGAGAATGATCGCACCAGTGATTGAAACGTCGTACCTGTTCTAAAAATAAATATTCCTTAATGTAAGTGCTGTAACTTGAATTAAAACAATAGTTAATCGGTAAGTAAACTCCAAACAAAACTATTAATCTATATACATTTGTTCAAAAAAGTGTTTATGTTCCACTTTGTTTTTCTCTTTGAGTCACATTTTAAATATATCTCATAAGTTTTGCAGATTCAATAAATCAGTAAACACATACATAGATCTCATGTTTAGATTTTTTTATTCCATAAACCTTCAAACTAAACAGCAAAATACATTGAATAAAACAAAAGCTCTTTATAATAATGATTTGCATATACTACACGATAGCGTGTCGCCTTAGGCTTTACAGGCGACATTTGTAGTACTTATATTTGTTAGGTTCAAAACTATTTGATAACGCAATGTCCCATCTGTGGACTTATAACTCCACACTTCCCAAGGAAGAATGTCCTTGTAGCGAGATCTTTAAACAGTGCAGAACCAAAGAACATATTTCGAGGTAAGGAGCCTTCAATGTTCTCAATGAAAGTGGGAAAACTCATACAGGAAAGTGTCTAGGATAACAACTGGCTCCAAAACCTCTCCTTAAGCCAATCCGGATCAACGGCTTCATCTGTGAAGTGAAGGCTGTGGTTACGAACGAGAGCCCTCCGGCCCAAACAATCATCCTTTCGAAGCTGGACAAATCTCATAGTATCGCTTTCAAGGCAAGAAAAACAACAACAAAGAATAATGATATGTAGTTGACAGAGGCTCATAAGTATACAGGTTGGAATCAGTGACTGCTTTCATGAAAAAAATTGTCGAAAAACTAAAATCACAGCAATCCCATACGACCACATACCCGTTAAGTTCCTTGTTGCAGCTCCAGTGGACTTTTATGCTGTTGGCCCGTGATCTTGGGAACCTACGTCCGCGAACAGTACAGGTTCTGTGGGAAGATTATCAAGACTAAAATTGACCTCTCTGCTCTTCGCAAAAGCCTGTTAAAATGGAAAATGCTGTATCGGGCTGTTCGTAATCATGGGCATCAGAATCAGCACGATTGATGATGGAGCAGCAGCACAGAATCTGGAGCATCAATCCTACAAATTACACATGTACATTTATCTATCGGTATGTACAGGTGTTTATAGACCTATGTAGTTTCTTTAATCTCAGTTATGACTTTAATTATCAATAAAAACAATTTTGGTTTAAAAATCGATTTATTTTTATATTCAACTTAGCGTTGCGGATCTTCCCACAAAGAAACAAATTAAAAGGTCTACGACTGAAGCGTAAAGAAATTATCCAGCTCTGGCGAGCGAAGCGAGGCAGAGCTGAGTATAAAAGTTTGGGGTACAGGCATTCTTCACGTTTGCGCTATACATATTAAGCCATATTGGTACGGTAACTATTCAATATTAAGGAAAACTTTCTGTGTGCGTTTGTGGACGCATCTTCTTCTAAGCGAGTTATCCAATTGATCCAGACCAAACTTGGCATGTTAACTTAGTAGTCCTAAATCAAATCAAATTCATGTTGAACTTTCCCGTATATTGAAAAATGAAAATATTTTATAGAATAATCCCTATATCGTTACTCACACCACAACAAAATTCTACAAGTCAAAGATTGTCAATAAAATTTTCAGCATTTTGACTTGCTTCCAATAATAACAAGAATACACAGTAATAAAATATCCAGCTACAATGCGAAGAATAAAGATATTGCAGTTGTTTAGGTTTTCCGCTTTTTTTCTGATTCACACATTTAACTTCCGGTTTATGCTAGTGTTAAAATATGTGCTTAAGCCTGAATTAGGGAAGTATTTCATAATTAAAATATTTTCAGGATACTTCTTACTTCCTGATGTAGAATATAGTTTTCTGTAGAAGAAATGTTTAAAATTGTTATTATTAGATTTAATACATTAAATGTACCAAATTCAGAGAGTAAAAATCTTAACCACATCTCTACTGTGAATTGGGCTGCTTTGAAAAAGAAGTGAAGCAACTACTTTGCCATCTTTGCCAAGGTTCTCGACTCGATTGCTACACCTCCTCACTTCTGTTCCAAGTAGTGTATGTTTTAGATATTCGTGTTTATATTCACGATAATTATTAATTAAGTAGATGTGTAATTTGACTAATTGGTTGAGCGGCAAACTGTATACCCAGCTCTGCCCTGGGTGAAAGCCAGACAGACCCAGTGAAAGTATATACGTAAAAGTGAACTCTCAGTCCATAATGGGCTTTCTTTTTGAAGATATTGTAATGCAATTTAAATGTCTTACCTTAAAACTTTTGCAGGTTATTTTAAGGAGGCTCAGCCCTCCGTCTTTTTAATCTTCAAAACGTGGAAAACGCGAACAAATTTGTTTAAAAATGAGCAAAATCTCTGCGAGGATTTTCAGTAGAGTTCATTCTTCATGAAAATTGTGAAATGATTTCAAATCATAAAAATATTTAATCTTATTATAGTTTAAATAAACTTTTTGCTTTCAGCACCACCTAGTGAGAACTTGCTAAGTATTTCATCCTCCATCTATGTCCGTTCCTCTAACAGAAAATCACCAATCCATATAGTGTGTTATGCATCAGCTTCTGTGTTTATTTTCAGCTTTTATTTTACCTTTTACTGGTACCAAAACTAATTTTGAATTAATTGTATGAATAAATATCTCTGAAGGCGTAACTTTCATTCCGTTCATACTTCGGCCAGAAGTTTATAAAGGGTAAATAATTCTATAATCGTGAGATCATAGTAGCTCTCACACAAACATGTTTTAGTTTATTTTAAACATGAGAGTCGATATTTTAGCGGATCTAGGACCTTCTGTATATATCATAGACAATTTAGCATGTCCATTTCTGTACATTCTAGGTAGCATCTTTGTTTGTTTTATCAAGTTATAATTCCAAATAGATACTTTATATCAGAATTAGCTGTGAGTTCAGTTATAGATTCGCGACGATGTATTATTTTTGTTCTTTTTCATTAATTTTACGAAATGGATTCAGTAATAAGGGACCAACGTGCTTGTTCAGCTATAGGATTTTAAAGATATACGTAACAGTTACGCGATATGTTTTCCACTGATTGCTGAAAATGCATTTAACAGTTAAGGTTCAACGTTCTAGTTCAGTTTATATGAAGTATGGGTAAGTCGTATCACATGTCTGATATCTCAGTATAGAACTACAACTACCAGGTGTCCATTATTTAAATGTTAAGCATCCTTTACTCACGCTTACATAACAGTATTCTAGTAAAAAATTACTTTGCATTACAGTTAGTTGTCTAATGGAGTTCATCTTCAAGATGAGTTCTGAATATCAAGTATTACAAAGAGGGTTTAGGTAGTTGCTATAGGTATTATTTTATTCACTAATAATTCACATTAAGTTATTAAGTCAAAGATAAATCTATGCTAGAATAGTCAAGGTTCCAAAGATGTAAGTATAGGATACGTAAATGTTATCTCTTTAGTCAAGAACCGACTACTGATACAGTCAAGGTCCATAAACTGTAAGTATAGATACGCAAGTTTTATTTCTTACATTGATCCTTCTGTAAAGGTCTTTAGTCAACTACGAGGTCAACATTATATTTTGCATTAAAGCTCCTATTTTAGAACCAACATGTTTAATAGAATAAAAACAATGAGTAAAAATTTCGTAGCTTTATTTTATCTTAATCATTACTATACCACATATCAAGACTAACACTAGGTACTCCTATGGTATCACAGTGCTGTTTATGAGATAAAAAATTCTTCAGTGTACGAACTTAGTATGTCAACATTCTAACACAGCTTGTGGCATTCATACCCGTAACATGTTACTTCACTTGGATCCACTAGAAAGTATAATATTTAACAATCAGCCTGTAATTTGATGTTTCAAAAATAATTTTCCACATCAAGAACAATATCGTAGTACAGGTATAAAACTACTAGGATGTAAGTCATATGTGGAATTTATCTTATCCATTAATACAACAAGTGCAGCCAGTATCACGGCGACTTATCTAAGGGTAGGGGGTTATCTCATCCATTGAGACTTCATAACACACCCTACATATATTTAGGCTAACTGCTTAGGTTGTAAGATGTTATCTGTTTCATATACAATTCAGGATAATTTCTTTGGACAGGGTTTCATACGCTAAGGCCAGCTCGAGCCTAGGAATCGCAAGAACCTAGCGTTACTTGCTACTTATCCGCAGTTTGTGGTATACAAGTGATATTACACCGCGTCATACTTCCGTCCCGTATCAACCGATCTAGAACCTAGTGATTGTACATAATACTTGGGCTTTTCTTATCTATTTCTTATGCTAACTTTTCAAAACGGATTCTCCATATTAGGAAACTACATCTCCTTTTTTTTTTTTACTAGTATTACTTAGGGAGTGGTTCCTGAAATTTGAGAAATGAAACCAAGTTGATGAAGATTGAAGGTGAGAATTTTGACTTTATACGGAGACAATGTGTGTGTGAACACATATTTTTTTTCTGAACAAGTGTGTTATGTTGCTCACACAATATCTTTTTCACGTATTAAAATTTTTAAAAATTGTTACACAATTTTATAAAACATTATCTAGGTTTGTTTGTTATGAATTTCGCGTAAAGCTACACGAAGACTATTTGCACTAGCCGT
>NW_013665691.1:996763-1022204 GCF_000517525.1 Limulus polyphemus
AAGACTAGAGGGAAGGCAGCTAGTCATCACCATCCACCGCCAACTCTTGGACTGCTCTTTTACCAATGAATAGGGATTGGCCGTCAAATTATAACGCCCCCACGCCTGAAAGGGCGAGCATGTTTGGTGTGACGGGGTATTATCTAGGTGAAAAAGATCTGTACAGAAAATAAAATCAAGAGTGTCATAGAAATGTATAAAAACCTGACATTACCTCATGATATGCCCAGTAAACGATGCCCGGGCAGAGTGTTAATGGCTGAAAATAACTGAATAGATTATCAACATATTTTAAACTTTTTGAAGGATTTAATGATTTAGATATTTCATCAATGGCAACGACGGAAAGGTGTTATTATTCTATGTTTTTTCAAATACTTAAAATTTAATTTTATAGCAAAAATAAAAACAAATTGATTATTATATTAACAAATATAGAAATGTATAAAAACATGGTCTAAAGATATCTAATACTAGAGCACTAAACATCAATTCAAACATAAACAAGAGAGAATCCTCATTAGCCACGGCACTTGAAATTCTTTTTGTCAGGATTAGTGTAAATTAATCTATGAGGCTAATTTTTTCTCTTTATATTAGTTATTTTTTTGTGCGCCAGCAATATCAAGTGTGGGGCGCGCGTACACCCGATTTGATTTTATTAGTAATCAGGTTCTCTACCAGCTTACCCTCAAATTGAAATTCTTTTAGGCAGGATTAGAGCAAATTAATCTATGAGACTTTATGCGTGGTCAAATACATCGATCGAAAGGGTTTGACCTCCTGAGTCCATAACTATAATTATATCTCAAATCGGTCAAGATATGACGGAGCTATAAGCTAAAAGTTCGTACTAAAAAAAAAAAACAAAAACAAAAAAAACTCAAGGCCATTCACTGTATGATCCGCTATGCCACGGCTAAAAATGTCACTACTTTGTGCAAAAAATGGTGAATTGCTTGTGTGTTATCAGAAAACATATCAGTGTGATTTCACAGAGATTTGCTCGAAATAAATGTAAAAACTTTTATAAATGGTTTGGACATATTGTGCACTGTGATAGAGTTTTATTGAAATCTATTCTTCAGGAAAAAGTAGAAAAAATATTACGTTAACTATATTATAATCATAATATTATTGCATATATATATATATATATATATATATATTATTATTATTAAATATATTATATACGGCATTGTAATATGGATCTTCATATGACAGCTTAATGGTAATTACTTTTGAAAATAAGACAGAAAATGGATGGTTATTATGAAGTACAATGAAATCGATTAACGTGCAGGTGAGGAAAATTCCAGGTATGAAGGATTGGCTTGTATGCATTCCTAAATATTAGCTTGACCAATTGTTGAGAAACATTCATAATAGCATACGAGTTCTAATAAGAAGAATTAGTTACATATATGTCACGTGAGGTCTTATTAATGCAATAGGGATAGTACTATACACTACTATACCAGGTGGTTATGGCGCTCGACTAGCAATCCGAGAGTCGTGGGTTCGAATCCCCGTCACACCAAACATGCTCGCCCTTTCAGCCGTGGGGGCGTTATAATGTGATGGTCAATCCCACTATTCGTTGTTAAAAGAGTAGCCCAAGAGTTGGCGGTGGGTGGTGATGACTAGCTGCCTTCCCTCTAGTCTTACGCTGCTAATTTAGGGACGGCTAGCGCAGATAGCCCTCGTGTAGCTTTGCGCGAAATTCAAAAACAAAGAAGTACTGTACATAGGCTCCGCCCTTACACTGGATCATCGACTAATTGCAATATAACATATTCATGCATTGATGCCATCCATTGGTGAAAGTCAGTAATAGTTGGCTCTGAAGGAAAATATTAATCAAAACATTGCTTGTTAAATAAAGTTGAAGCTAATTGCATACCAAAAAATTCCAATATTAACAATAAATATTCTCTGCTTAAAATCATTAGCAGTATGAATATAAACTGAAACATTATATTACTTATTATGTAACTATTTTAGAGCTTCAAGTATGTGGAGCCAAAGCAACTTAATTAATAGAAGACATTATCATTAAAAAACGTTTACGCAATCTATAAAATATTATTCTGCACAAAGTATGCTCGCAAAGTAATAATAAAAAGTGAAATTTACTGTCTTTTTTTAGATAAGATAAAAAGATAACAAATTTCAATAACGTGGAACTGTTCCAAACTCCTCCCATCTCTGAAAGTTCTTAGTTTTAGTGTGCCCACAACAAATACCATAGCTCAAAAATATATATAACTAAAAAAGTCATGTTCACATTAATAGTAGCTATGTCCTTCTCTGAGTAGTCAACACAACATTATTGCCCTTAACGAGTTTCTGGATGGAGTTTTGAAGGTTCCACCTACCCATAAAAGCGTTTACCAACTTATTCAGTGTAGCAGTTCGTTTTTAATAATGATCCTATATGTGTCAGATTAACAGAAAGAGCAAAAATGCTGAGCAGTGATCAGTTCATTCTCATAATACTTATCTGTTCAAAATAGGCGATTACTTCTCATACTCTATGATGCTGTTGGTTGTTTTGTATTTTGTCCTCCTCTTTGAAACACTGTAAAGCCAGCAGCAATAGATTTGTAAGTATCATTAGTCCCAAGATGCCAACGGCTCTGTTAGCCGTGTCTAGTCTGAAGTGACGTCGATGAGCCATTTTTCAACGCGAAAATATTTCCCGAATGAAACTGCGTAAATTCAAACATCACATCCAGTTTATAACAGTTCTAAAAACTCTGTGACTCCTGCCAATGTGAAATTCAACCCTGATAACACTAAGAGACACGTGAAACACATCCTCATGTCAGAAAATTACTATTTAGTTCAAATAAAATGTTCGTTACTTTCGAATTCAAAAATTAGACATGTTTACAAATATCCTAGCTCCTTATTTCATTTTATGCAGCATATTAGAAATGAAAAGATAACGATTCAAAGTGGCAGAAGATACTTAAGGGCTAAACATTTTCAAATCAGTTTTTGTAATTTAAGGTTATTGAAACTAGTTAAAATAAAAAAAAATTGGTTTGTTTGGAGAAATGCCGCACATTGGCCATCTGTTGTGTCCACATCGGAGAATCGAACCTCGAATTTCAGTGTTATAAGCCTGTAAACTTACCAGTGTCTCACCGGGGGACAAAAACCAAAAATATCTAAAAATAATGAAAAGTTTTTTATATGATAAACGAATACTTTTGAAAAACAATAAGAAACAAAATGGTTTTTGCAGCGAAAAAAGTAAAAACACCAATAAGATTGTAGTTCTAAACAATTCACCCAAAAAATTATTTTACAAATTAACATGAAATAATATTTAAAAGGAGTATTATCACTACTTACAAACGTAATTAGAAAAAAATAAGCCAAAAACTTGAAAATGTATGATAGCATCAGAAACAATACATCTCAAAAATTATATTTGTTATTACAAATATACGTAAATGATATGAATAGCAATATCATTGATTCGAAAGGCTTTGTTCTGGAAAATGTATGATATCCAAAAAAGGTAACTTGTTTAAAACAGAAAAAATAACCAATTTTGGTTTGGGTTTTTGCTATGATATGTATATTTTTTAAAATTTGGTTAAAACTGATTAAACAAGTTTTGTTCGTTACAGATATTCGCACAAAACTACACAAAGGCTATTCGCGCATAGCCAACCCAAACTTTGAACTGAGAGAAGGCAACTATTCAACAACACCCACCGTTAACTCTTGGTATATTCTAATCGAATAGTGGTTATGGAGTGCAGTTTTTTTTTTCCTTTTGCTCCAACGGACGCGAAGCTTGGACTGATTCACAGTCCAGTACACTAATCGGTAAGGCACGTCCGAAACTATAAACGGTATTTTATAGGAGAAAATATAAAATAATTGATTTAAAAAGTAACAAAAAAATATCTTCTTTCCAGTGATACATATCATTTGTATTAATTACAAGAATGAAATAATATTGAAAAGTTAGTAAAAGTAAACATACGAAATAATATTTCAGTTAATTTGGTTTGTTTTAAGCACAAAACTATACAGTGAGCTATTTATGATGTGCTCAAACGCGGGGATCGATCTCCAAAGTTTAACCTTATAGCTTAAATTTTCAAAGTTTTCGCTAAGAGCATTTTAAGTAATATTTAATCTGTTATTTTAGTAAATTAATACAAAATTTGAAATGGTGTAGTAAAATGATAAAGTTTATAAGGATGAAAATTAGTATTTGTTACTATTAGTAACTTTCTTGTTTGTTTGTTTATTTTTAACTGCACAGTGGGTTATCTTTACTGTCACCAACCCGGGTATCATTATAAGTTTTCAGACTTACTGCTGAGCCATTGGAAGGCGAGGGGGCATTAGTAAGTACTTTAATTAAAAATGAAAACACTTAGCAGTTGAATAGACATATAATTAACAAAGGTTTATTATGTTAGAAACAAATGCACACTGTGTTTGTTTGTTTTAGTGCAAAGCTACACAATGAACTTTATGCTCTTTGTCCATTGTGGGATACTGAACCCAGAATTTTAGCGTTGTGAATCAGTAAACTTACCGCTGACCCACGAGGACGTACGTGCATACTATAAAAATATAAAAGTAAAAACAGAAAAAAAAATTTGAATTTTAAAAAGGGAATAAGATCCGAACAGTGGCAGCTGTAGCACAGCGGTATGTCTGCGGACTGACAACGCTAGAATCCGGATTTCGATACCCGTGATGGGCAGAGCACAGTTAGCCCATTGTGTAGCTTTGTGCTAAATTACAAACAAACAAGCTTACTCAGATATATATATTGTTAAGAATATAAAAGCAAACTAATAGAATGATCTTTAATATTATCCTCAGATTTCTATAATGTTTCGTTTTATAGATGACTACCTTTCCCGGCTCTTGACCCCTGAGATTACAATATGCTTCCACATTTACTTTTAAGAAAACAGGTTAATTTACTGTCAAGTTCTGTTCTACAGACATGGATGACGACTTTGTTGTGACCTTCATGTATGATTGATTGGTCAAACAGAGAGAAAATAAAAATATCTAACTATATATACTATATTTTACCGATTGTTAAAATATCTTTTGCTCAGGGGCGACAACAATGGGAGGGTAAGCAGCCCCCCTCCCCATGCGTATTCGGTCATTTTGGTGGATGTAGTGATATGTATTTCTGTGTATATTGCGTGTGTTTATGTGGTTTACATATATATATATATAATATGTATTAATTATATTAAAGCATTTTACACAAACGAATATCACGGCTATAAATGAAGATGATAATCATGGGTATAGAAGGGATTGAAACGGCCCTAGGCCTGTAGTAATGTCCTAGTTTTGTTGTTTTTTAATCTTATGTTGCTATGATATTTTAGTGTGAGCTTTCTAGTGACTCACCATTTTCTGGGTTTCTGTGTCTACTATTTCTACTTTAAGGAGTGTGGTCTAATGGCTAGCGTGCCCGAACTATGAATCTTTAAAAACGCCCTCCGCATTTTGGGACCGTGGATGCGCTGTAAGAGTGACGATTAGATTCCACTATTCGATCAGAGAACAGAAGCTGAAAAGTTGGTGGTAAGTGTCTTCCCCCGAAGTCTATCACAGTGCCAAAGACCAGTTAAAGTGCTTGTTTGTTAGTTATATGAAAACGCTGACTTCAATAAACTTTCATATATACGCAGGAAGAGGCTAAAACAATTATCCTGCTTTGTAAGTTTCATCCCCTGTTTCGCCAGAAATGAAAAACCAAGAGAAAGATCGGATATGATATTGTTACCTAAAAAGGACAGTTAAACGAGGACGACACATAAGACACAGAATTTTTGAAAGTAAATAACGAATGAGTGAAGTTACTTTTCAGTAAATTCAAATATGAGATACCATCTGTCTGGGCTTTCACATTAGCAACTAAATAACCACAGTATTTACATTTCATGAGCTTAGACGATACATTCAACTTCACTATGGAATTTCCTCAACTACAAAAAGTTTCAAAATGCCATCAGACAAGTTATCCAGGATATTCTTGGCATTTTGAAAAACACTTATGATATTTTAGACATTGGTGGAATCGAGGAAAAGCGTGACAAAACTTTTACCAAATATCATTAAACAATGACTAACACTCAGAGGCATAAAAAAGAAAAAACAAGTGACGTAGCCTTAGTTTGATGTTAGAAATATTTTTACAGTAGTTCTGTGGAACAAATATTTTGAATTATTACTGACCACAAATCTTTATATGGAGTTAATAAGTGAAAACCTTAGGCCAAATTAGAACAGAAACTCTTCGATTATTCTCATAACACCTACAAGAAAGTACATAACGCGATCGTTGGGGGTCCATAAAATGTCATCGCGAAACAAGCTGGGTCGCGCTAAATCGGGGTTCAAGAAAATCATTGTTCAAACCGACCCAATGTTGACCTAACATACAACAAAGTACAGTGTAGCCCCGTTATAACGCGATCGTTGGGGTCCATAAAATGTCATCGCGAAACAAGCTGGGTCGCGCTAAATCGGGGTTAAAGAAAATCACTGTTCAAACCGACCCAATGTTGACCTAACATACAACAAAGTACAGTGTAGCCCCGTTATAACGCGATCGTTGGGGTCCATAAAATGTCATCGCGAAACAAGCTGGGTCGCGCTAAATCGGGGTTCAAGAAAATCATTGTTCAAACCGACCCAATGTTGACCTAACATACAACAAAGTACAGAGTAGCACCGTTATAACGCGATCGTTGGGGTCCATAAAATGTCATCGCGAAACAAGCTGGGTCGCGCTAAATCGGGGTTCAAGAAAATCATTGTTCAAACTGACCCAATGTTGACCTAACATCCTAAAACACCTCTATTTTCGCCCTCTTTGACTAGTTGTTTTTTACAATTTCCCTTTCTGGCAAGTAAATTACCTCTGAATTAAATATTTTTGCGAATGAATCATTGTTATTACAGTACAAATTAAAACACAAATTATTTTTAGTTGGCTTTTTAATAAACAAAACAACAAATAAAAACGTTCAAGAATATTAGCAATCATCAAGTGTTCCTTGCTTGAACGTAGCATGTCTCTGGCTGCGAGCGAAATCTAGAATGCTTCTGAGTTGGAGGATTTTTATGTGGTCCACCTCCTGAGTCTCCAGCCAACGGAGGCTAGCCTCGAGGTGTTCAACGGCTTCAGACACTTTTGGTGGTGGTGATGAAGGGTCTTAATTATCCTCTTCTTGTGGCTCGAGAACCGGTACACTTGCCTCCGTCTGTGCTATAATTACGTTACGGACGATCTCGGCGTCCGTCAAGTGCTCATATGTTGAGCATTCGTCGTCAACAGAGTGCCACTGGTGTAGTTCTTCTTTGCTCCATTCAGACAGCTTCTTTGCCTCACGCACATCTTCCTCTGTGAAGCCGTACAAATCTATCTCGTCATCATCCTCCTCCGTGGTAGATTGCCGTGATGAAAAGGCCAGCCCCAGACCCTTCTTCCAGCATTTCTCTACACACGACGAGCTGACTGCTGCCCAGCCCTTCCCACCTAAGTGGCAAACTTCCTTCATGTCCAGGCTTTTCAGATAGACTTCAAACATTGTTTAAGCATTTAGTGAAATAAAAAAACGTTTAAAATGCATTTAGGAGGTTTTAGGAATGACACAAAGGAGAGAGAGAAATTTGAGATTTTTTAGATGACGAAAAGTATTTTTAATTTTGACATAAAAATCATTTTGCACTCAGACTAGTTAAAAAAAACGGAATCGACATTTTCACGGACAAATTTAAGTAAAAATACTTCATCTGATTTTTTGTGTGCAAAAGGCTTCTAATGTTTACTATAAGTCTACAAAATTTTGTAAAGATACACTTAAAATATTAAAAGTTATTAGTATGTAAACTATAACGAGATTATGGTTACGAGGTCGGTCCTCGCGTTATATCCGAATTCGCGTTAAATCGGGGCGCGTAAAATCGGAGTTTCACTGTACTACTAACTACAGAAACGGGTTAGATTACATATACTTCATAGGAAGAAAACCAACCATACCATCGTTGCGATATTATTTATCATTCTTACTGACTCGTGATGATACTTATGGTTTATCGACTGTGTGTGTAACAATGTTAAGTGTTAAATAAGGTTTTGTACTTTACGATAGATTTCATTTAATCATTTCAGTTCGTTAGTCGTATTTTCAATTCGTGCTTTTGAACTAGATCCTCAACTTCTCTATTATTTGCTGACTTTTAGTCAACGGTCGTATCTAGGAAAACTAAAACTTATATGAAGAAATTGAAACATAAAATTGGAAGGGTTGTATTTTTGCAATTTTCATTGCTGAGTAAATGACGC
This sequence comes from Limulus polyphemus, assembly GCF_000517525.1. Classification (NCBI taxonomy): domain Eukaryota; kingdom Metazoa; phylum Arthropoda; class Merostomata; order Xiphosura; family Limulidae; genus Limulus; species Limulus polyphemus. The sequence goes on from NW_013665691.1 coordinate 1,005,126, forward strand.
TCTGTATAACTTAGCTTTGATGCTCTAATAAACTAATTAGCTTAATTGGTTAGAACATTTACATTGAATGCGTAGACGCAGGTTCAGTTTCTGCTCGATTTCAGTTTTACTCTCGTTTAAGATAAGTTAGATCAATTACACAGAACCTTGTACTTCTATAACATTAGGTGTTGTGTCATAAACCTTAGTGGAAAATTTTGTTGGCCGTTTCTAAGTGACTACTACGTTCTAATCTAGTTATTGGTGAACACTAAAATACTCTGAAATGTTTATTATCAAACCATACTCTTTAAACACTTTTAATCATAATAATATTATATTTAGAAATTCAAGGGGAATTAAAAAATGATAATTGACTCAACGTCACTAAATAAAAAAGGAGTTCAGATCGTCTATTAATTCGCTACGATTCAATCAGAAAAATTCCTCATGCTTATCAAGTGCTCACGCTGCAGCAGAAAACCTAACGAAGACTTTAGAAAAGACCTGTTTGCTTGTTATCTAGCGCAAGGCTACACAATGAGCTATCTGTGCTCTGCCCACTGCGAGTATTGAAACCCGATTTTTGGCATTATACTCTCTCCGACTTACCGCTAAGGGTCCTTGGAAAAGACCACTAAGTACTGATGAATCCCTAGAAAGCTGTGGGGCAACAAATTGAAAATATTTCTTAATGTTTTATTCTTCATGTCACTAATGATTATTCACCAACTAAACAGGTTTAACATAGATCCTATTACCAAATAACATCAACTAAAAGATGCAGATTATTGCCAGGATACGACTGCATTCAGTAACACTTTTTATCCATTAGGAAAGAATAACTTATTGTATCATACAAAAGTAGAATATATGAATCTATTCAATAAAAAGGTTCAATGATTATCGGCGAATTAGCAAACACGTCGTCTACACAAACACAGGAAATATTACAATGAGGAAAAAATTCAAGAACTTCACAGAAAGGAATAAAACATCGGCGCTACTAAAAAATCGAAGACATTATAAAAATTTTGAAACTTTTATTTTAATTAATGACCAATGAAAAAAATTTGCTTTAAAAGTAAAAATAATTTTCTTACACGTGGATTGTAGAGGAAATATTTATACACTACTTTTTAAATGAAGATGAAAGCAGAAAGAAGGTAATGCTTATTTTCTATATCAATCTGTTCTAACATCTTAGTGCGTATGTAGCCAATGGTTCCACACTTTCTTATTTCTTTGTCAGCTATTTCGGTATTTAGAGAGTGTTATAACGTTGTCGATGTCAATAAGTCTTCAAAGCTTTCATCAATATGATGTCTTTATTCAATAAAAACTTATGTTCATGTAGTTCACGAACGAAGATCAAAGTGATTTCATGATTGGCCTAACGCCATTTTATAAGGACTAATAAAATAGTTTCAATCTTCGAAAAATGCCATTGAAACTACTCTAAGTGATATAATATTCTTATCTATCGATTTGTCCCGGGAATAGCCGAAATTTTATACATAAATATGTTGATATCATTGGTTTGTTTATTTGTTGTTAAGCGCAAAGCTGCACAATGGGCTATCTGTGCTGTGCCCATTCGAGCCCCGAATTTTAGTGTTATAAGCCCTTGAGCTAATTTCTGCACCGCCTGGGGGTTGAGGTGATTGAAATATTTCATACGTAACTGCTTTGTTTATGAATCGCTTTACAAAACACAAAAAAATACACGTGTATTGAATCCGAATTGTTTTATTTTGTTTTAATAATCAGACAGGGACATAATTTTTAAAACTTACTTAAGGGTTTTACACCCTGCATTATTTATAATTCTTTCAAAAAACAAACACTTAATAATCGGGCGGGCTGTGTTCAAAAGTGTACACAGTTGCTAGATTTAACGTATTAAGCCATTTTTAAGTGAAAGAAGAAAAGGCTATAATTCTTTTTCTTAGAGTAAGCCGTTAATCTGATGCTAATATTTATAATTTATGAAATAAGTTAGAAAATGTTATCCAACGCACCACAGATAACAGGCGTAAAATTTTCAAGGCGGATGCTAGTTCTTGTGGCTAGCCAGCTAAAGTCATTCAACAACCACATAGGCTCTACATATTTTTCTCTTTGCTTTTCATAATTAGCATGCATAAGTAAAAAGGAGGAGGCGGAGCTGCAGTCACCCTTCTCATTCATCTTAGCCTTATTAAAGTATGTCGTAATTACTTCAAGCGATAGCCTGTTCACGGTGTCTTGGTAAGTTGTGGAGTATAAAACCAGTTCCGGCACTATAAAACCATGGTTGTACGAAGCGTAATAAGAAACAAAAGACGTTTTCCTAGCATATCTGATAAACAAAACCAGTTTGACAACGATCTGATTGATTATCCAAGGATATTTCTAACTCCTGTCGTCATCTTGATTTATTGCCAGACGAACCTATAATATTCTCCAAAATAACTCTTTCATTAAATAGCAATTTTCCATCTAGCAACCTGCACCCCTCGAGGCTCATATTTGTAACCTAGCCAGTTCCTGAAAGCGGGCTTGGTATTATCACTTTTGAAGCTCGTAAATAAAGACTAGCTTTCCTACTGAAATATTACTTGGTATTTCTAGCCTTGTGGGAACATTTAGGCATGAATTTTTTTAATGGTTTAAAGGACCCTTTGCTTGTTAATTTAAGCAATACTTACTGATTGATTAATTAAATAAAAAATAAATAGACATTTAGAAATATTTGTTATAATAAACCTGGTGGTTCTAATAATTAGCTTTTAGATAGAGTTTTCTAGTGTCACTATCAAATTCATTATTTTTGTACTCTGCAGAGAAACATGCGGTCCCCCAGTGGGTCAGTGATAGGTTTATGGACATACAACACTAATCAGGGGTTCGATTCCCCGTGGTGGACAGAGCGCAGATAGCCTATTACCTAGCTTTGCTCTAAACCAAAAATATGCGACAGATGAACTCCAGCTATTACAAACTGAGCGTTTGTTTAAACATTGATTTTTTTTCATATGTAAAATACATCAGCACTGAATTCAATATGTATGAAACTATTAAAATAGATTATTTACGCCTATATAAACAACATTTAATTTGGGCCGAAATCGTATGGAAGTTAATGTGACTTTTTTCCAACAATTTAGCTGTGCAATAACAACAATGTATAACTCGTTATTAACTATTTATACTTAATAGTATGAGATTAAATTTTTATACTGCTGCTGTGTGATGATCATTTACAGACGTTAAACACACAGTCCAGTCAATATATAGAACATTTAACATGATTAAACCAACAATTGCACTACAGTAGACATTTTTATGAAATTATCGAATGAAAGCAACACTTTTTATCAAGCTGTTCGGGAGTACTTTTGAAATAACGTAATCATTGACATTTTATTTAATATATTTTCCAAAGCGGTTTAATTTCATTTTTTAAATCGTTTTCTTCGAATATAATCAAAATATTTGTACACTAGTTAAGTATACAGCATAAATTAAGTGATGTTTAAAATTATATATAACACACATGCTTACACGAATTCGCTAAACATTCACTGAGACTAGGTATACAGCTAGGCTTAACTAAGTTGAAGATATTGCTAACACTAACAGCGACCGTACCCAACTGATGAATCAATGCATTCTATTCATTATACGTTTTTGTGTTATGACGCTACACTTTCATAGTTAGACCCCTATATTAAATTATCAATATTAATTACTGAGTTAGGTTCTGATTTATATACGTAGCTTGCTTTGACCAGAAACTAATGTTAAAGGCTAAAGGTATGATATTGTTGTCACGGTTTCTATTGTTGTCCGTGTTCTTTTGGATTATTCCGTCAAAAAGGAAATAATAATAATGCTTATTTGTCATTCAGCAAAAAGCTACACAATGGGCTATATATACTGTGCCCACCACGGATATCGAAACCCAATTTTTAACGTTATAAGCCGTCATACATACAGCTTAGCCACTGGATGCAAAAAATAAAGTCCAGCCCATTTAATGACAATGAAATCATTCTATTTCTTCGACTTCAAGTTCTACACTGACAAGATTTAACTAACGATATTCGTAACTTCACAAATAACGCTAAACAGTCACTTGCTATAAATTTTCTCGTACCTCTAGTTCCTCGCTGAAACACAAACTCGATATTAGTGAAATTGAAGCAAAAACCAAAACGAATAACAAGCTTGCTAATTCAGTAATCAATCATCTACTGTGCCAGACTCAATAATATATTCTAGTTTCACGTAGCTTGCATTTTAGTTCCTTTAAACCATTTCCTCCTTTTTCTTCAGCTACGCGCTTATCATGTGACGTAAAATCTCTCTCTAGCCAAAAACAATAAATACGTCTAAAAAAAACATAGCTTATAACAACATAATTATTTCTAAGGTAATCTTTAGAGCACACTTTTCAAAGAGTACAGATCTACTTTTCGATATATTCTTGAAATAAATAAAAGCTAAGTGAAATACTTTGGCTAAATCTAAAAGTCACATTAAGTATCTAAAGTTGCCACAAAAAGACTTGAGACGAAAAATCAAAATCAAAAAGTTACCATGCTTCTTTTGTATAGCCCTGTAATTGAGACATATGATGAGTTACTAGAAGACTTTAAACTTTCTCGTGACTTCAGATATTCGCCAAACATAACCACTAAAAACAGTTTTAAGGGAATATAGTAACTAATTTTTATGAGCACAACTAATGGATTGGAAGATTTATAACTAATGTCTCTGTATTTGTGAACACGACATTATGTTTAAAGGGTTTTTCCCTGAAAACACAAGACAAAATGTTTGGGCGTTTTCTCCGAGCTTCTACACTATATATATTTTTTCTGATGTTGATTTGGACTAATCTTGATACTCAGGTTGAATATCACCAAAAATATAAATAGATTTGGTTTTATTGCTAATACATATAGAATTCAAGGTCTTAGTATAAAACAAGCTATGCATAGATCTGCATCAACATAAGAAGTTTGGGAATAGAGTTTGAAAAGGAAGGATGCTAAACGGAGTCATATACATATTAAAAGTAAAATGTTATAGACACGTATTTTGTACATATGATGGCTGTGAGGCGAAGCAAGGCATTAAATATTATTTGATATAGAAGTAAAAAGTTGATGCTATTGGAAATAATGTACATTCAATAGAAATTGGTTACAGAAAATTATAAATTATAACCAACCTGCCAGTATTTTATTTCTAAGTTACTTCAAATATAGTTAATTATTTCAAATTCGGCAATAATAAACTATAGGTATTTAATCAATAGATGATCTTTCAGAAAAGTTCAACGAGCACCTGTTAGGTCCTAATATTGGACGTGGCACTGGCTAGAGAACCACTCTTGTAAGAATACAGTCATTAGTATAAATGTAATATTGTTAAGTTCAATTATAATAATTTAAGGATGAAGAGAGAATGAACTGAAATCTCTGAATAACAAAATAGGCTTAAAAACAATAATTTACTTTTATTCACTGGATAAACAAATAACTCATCACACATTGAACATTATATGTATAAGTTATTGTTTAACTGTTTTTGAAAATACATATAAAGGGATAACGTCGCCCTCATGTGTGTTATTATAATTTGAATTTTATGTATATGTTTGATGTGAATAACCTTAACAGTGTTATTGAAGGAATTAACATATCTTCGTGTTCTGATTGATCAGTGTCTTAAGCTATCGAAACAGTAAAGAATTTTAGGTTGTATCTACAAAAATACTGCGTACAAGTCTAAATAAATTATAGTTTCATCGTATAGATCACTGCTTCAGTTTTGAGTACCTTACCTTAGAATGGACATTGAATTGTTTAAAATAATTCTGAATATATCTACTAGGATGACATCTGTGATGGAAAGGTTGTCAAACAAGGATAGATTAAGATCTGTGAAATTGTTTTCTCTTGAGGAAAGAAAAGTTAGAGGAGATGTGATTGAGGTGCATAAGATTGTTAAGATAATTGATAGTGTCGATGTATCATTTATTTTGTACTTGATAGTGAGAATAGTAGGATTAGGGCACACAAATATACATTTTAGTAGGGTAGGAGTCATCATCAGCTATGACAGTTATTTTTCTAATAGGGTAGTTGGCCTTTGGAATAGGTTGCCGTCAAGTGTGATGAAAGGGGGTCCAAGGGAAAGCTTGATAAATATATCAATGACAAGAGTTGGCTTTGAGTTTATGCATATATATATATAGTTTAATTTAGCGGAAGAGACAGCCTAGACGGATCAACAGATACCTTGTTCTCCTTAAATGTTATATTTACATTTGCCAGTGATGATTATATCTTCCGCAAGGCTTTAAATTCTAGAAATAATAACCATACATGTTTAATTTGAAATTATTTTTATTTAGCTTTTTAAAATATTGTGTTTCTCAGCTTACTCTATTCTCAGTTGGTACTGGAGATGGTATTTCTTAAACTTTGTTGTTAATTTGGACAAAAACGTTCCAAGGTATTAAATACAGCATCAGTATGATGGTTCAAATGCGAATCATAAATTAAAAGACCTCTCCACAGTTTGGACAAATACTCAATATTTACTTATCGTGTGAATTCTCAGTGCGTATAGCAAATATTTGTTCATAATCCACCCACCCACAACGTTATTAACAACGAACTGATATACTATATTACCGATCATGAGTGTAATAAAGCGTTGTTCTACGCTTAAACAAGGCATGACCTAGCGGTTAGCAAGCCGGGCTGCTGAGAGAAAGGTTCAAAATTTGAGCCGCGATATGCTACTGAATGAGCACCAAACTTTTAATTGTGGGGGCGTTGTAATTGTGACAGTCAATCTTACTATTTCTGCTAAAAGTTGCCGTCTAGGCGGCGAATCCTGCTGAGTATTTGCCTCCTTCTGGTCAACCTTTTCAAAATTAAAGATAACTATCCCTACGTATTAGGTTTCTCTGACCTAAACTTTTAGATCGTGTATCTCACAAATAGGCATTCAGGTCGAAAATACCAATACTAGTATTAGACGATCACTTAACACCATTGATCATGAGCGGAGTTATAGTTTTGAGGTAGAGCTTTGTTCATATTCCACGCACTCTCAACACTGTTGAATACGACAGGGATTTTTTTTTTATTGTTTGTGACAATGATTTGTTTAGATTTCATGCATACTTAACACCACTGATCATGAGTGATGTTTTAACTGTAAATGGCAATGATTCGTTTATATTCTTGCATACTTAACACCACTGGATACATATTATCATATATTCATCCTTTACTCTCATAAGTTCTTAGAAATGTATAGGATTTTAACGTATGTCAGTGCTTTGTTTACTATAGGATTTTAACGAATGTAAACAAAGCACTGACATACGTTAAAATCCTATAGTAAACAAAGCACTGACATACGTTAAAATCCTATAGTAAACAAAGCACTGACATACGTTAAAATCCTATAGTAAACAAAGCACTGATATACGTTAAAATCCTATAGTAAACAAAGCACTGACTATAGGATTTTAACGTATGTCAGTGCTTTGTTTACTATAGGATTTTAACGTATGTCAGTGCTTTGTTTACATTTCGCGTACGCGCAAATCTAGATTCACAGATCACAAGTAAATCGTTAACTTTGTTACATATATGTAAAATGGACAATGCCACTCTGACACCATGATTTGTTAATTGATAAGCATCTGAACGACCCTGTTATTTGTATGTTTTAGGGAGTTCGGGAGATAGCTAGGGTTTCGTACTACTTACTCCGAGAAGCCATTAAATTTTAATCCATTCTTCACGGTCAGGGCCACACTAACGTAATTGATACCTGAGTGACCTGCTGGTGAAGATACTTGATATGCATGAAAAAAATTTACGGATATAGTTATAAAGAAGTAACTAAAGATAGACATACGTTATAATTTCTTCTGGTTTTTTTATTATTTTTATTTTTTTACGGTAGCAAGCTACGAGTGTGAGATTTTCAAACTACATACATGCCGACAAATAAACTCAGTGAATGAGTTTATAAAAACTTTGAATTATTAGTTCTTAATAAAACGTTCTTGTATTATTAATATTGCGACACACGAACGGCACGAGGTTCCGGCGCGAGCATCGATGTGGGTGGCATTACCTCCCAAGAAGACCGCACAAGATGTAGGCTGGCTGTAATATGTCCCATTTAATGAATAACAAGACGGATTACGAGTTAGGCCTACCGGTCGTGGCTCCAGACGTGGCTACGAGCTCAAGGTACGCGGAACGAGAGTTAGGGTTACCACCGCTCGTGGGTAACAACGTGAGCTGGAGTCGTATAACGAAACAGCATCAGTGGAACCGAACGTTATAACTTTGCTGTGTATAAAAGGTGAGAATAATGCTATTTACGTAAATTAGGAATTAAAAGGTTTTTCTCCGACAAGTGTATACTCAGAATCGATGTTTAAATATTGTTTTTAGTGAATTAAAATAATATTGTATATAGCTTTTTATAGCCGAACTATAGCATTTTTTTACAGTAACAATTTTATTCATAAAATTCACCTTACAAGGCCGTCACTGTGTTATAGTTTATGAGTTTCATATCATCATAAATTTTACAGGCTTAATAGTTTATAGCTAACCTAACTTATGGGGAATTCAACGTATCAGTGTGGTGAGTTTCGAACAGTCTTGTTCTACTTTCATCACGTTTTCCATTCTTTATTCAAAGTTAATAGTAGTTTCGTATGGTGTTTCTCACACATCCAAATTGTTTTGGAAGTGTGTATCCGGGAGTAGGACTGGCACCTGGTGACCCTGTTTTGGTGTGACGGAGATTCGAACCCGCGACCTGCAGATTGCGAGTCGAGCACCCTAACCACCTGGCCATGCCGGGCTAGATTGAAAGTTAATAGATCTTATTGATGCTTTTTTTGGGGGTGGGATATTGAATTTTATTTATTCTTACAAAGTTTATAAAAATCATAAACGTCACCTGTATTGACGTAACGAAAGGCTTGTATTCAAGCTATGCGTGAACACTGATATAAAAGGATAAAAGTCGCGCGAATAAAAACACGATTTCAAGTTATATATATAAATATATATTTCAAGTTTCGGTTGATACAAGGTAATGAGATTGTTACTGGTTAATATGGTCTGGCATACTTTGGCTTACAGAAACTTAATGGATTGTTACTGGTTGATATGGTCTGGCATACTTTGGCTTACAGAAACCTAATGGATTGTTACTGGTTGATATGGTCTGGCATACTTTGGCTTACAGAAACCTAATGGATTGTTACTGGTTGATATGGTCTGGCATATTTTGGCTTACAGAAACCTAATGGATTGTTACTGGTTGATATGGTCTGGCATACTTTGGCTTACAGAAACCTAATGGATTGTTACTGGTTAATATGGTCTGGCATACTTTGGCTTACAGAAACCTAATGGATTGTTACTGGTTGATATGGTAAAGCCTGTATCGATTGATAGAAAATTAATGGATTTTTATTATGATGGTCTAGAAAAGTCAATGCAATGGATAACGTGGTAATAGATAGGCCATTTAAAACTGGTAAGACAAGTTTATCTAAAACATTTCTGAGTCCGAGTACACCCTAAGCTTGAGGTCTATTTAGAAACATCCTAAATTTGACATTAAGTTATCTTGACTTAGAATACAATCGACTTTGCTCTTAATGTTTGCTCTGAATATATATATATTTGTCAGAAGACGTGATTAACATTTTTCACTAATTCATTCGTCAAAGACGCTACAACGGGTTTCAGGAGCAAAAGATGTTATCAGAAAAGTGTGTACAAATCAGACACCTGTCAGTTGTGATTTATTTGCCAGATAATAATAAATCAAAGCGTTTTTCAATCACCTATTACGAAATAACAAACAAATCTCTAAAAAGCAGATAAAATCACGTTACAAAACAAATTTCGTTGCCATAACTGCACGAAGGAATTCCGGAATAAGGTACAACTATTTGAATATTTTGAAATAGGCTTGTAAAACTATCGTATTAACCCACCTCATTCCTTGAAGTAGGCTATAAAATGTAAAAAATATTTGTTAGAAATTTACATAGAAGAATTGAGATGAAAAGGTTTTGTTTTTTATTTATTTCATCGGAATATTTAAATGTCATCATGCTAGGAATATACTTATGGATATATCGATCTTCTTTTTCACTTGGAATAAACAAACACGAACATTCCACGTCACTCGTATTTTTTTACTCTAAACGCACGACGTTTTTTAATGACAACGGTAACGTTTTATGCTTCTAATTCAATGTTTCTGAATACTTGGTGGCTCACAATATAGTTACCGTGCTTAAACAAATAAATATTACTAGTAAGTATTTCGATACTGTAATTATGGCACGAAACTTTGTGTCGTAAAATTATCCTGAAGATGGCGCAATAATAAAAATTGAAAAGTGAAGTTTGTTGTTAAGCGCAAAGTTATACAATGAACTCTCTGTGATGTGCCTACCGTGAGTATCGAAACCCAATTTCTAGCGTTCTAAACCCTCAGATATGCCACTGAACCAGTGGGGCCTAACACTAAAGACATTTTAAGTTATGTATTAGTTCATTTGTAATCCAATAAATTTATGAAGCTTTAATAAGTTTCTGAGTTTGCAATATTTACCAAGTAACTAACAAATAATGTACAAATACCAGTTAAATTAGAAAATGGTCAGATTTGTTTTTGTCATATTAAAAAAAGGTGTTTTAACGTTAAATACTTCAGAACCCCCGAAAATGATATAGTACATATGATATTATGTATGTATCATAACAGGTAGGGAAATATTTTGGAGTAATTCGGTCTGAGAGAATTTCTTATCAACAAAGTCTCTTTAACAATAATGTTTATTGTTTACGTACTAGATGGCAGTGCTGTTTTCGGCACCTTGTTCACCAGAATTGTCTAAAAAGAATTGAACGGAATCTACTTAGGAAAAATCGATTATATTCAATATCAGTGTGATTTGGAAATTAAAACAGTGAAATATTTTGTTCGGCTTTTGATGTGTGTTGAGCAAAAGCTATTTTCTTCATAAAACTTGCGTTAGTTGTTTGTAACGAAGATAATAAATATAGATACAATGTAAACTTAATTACAACGTGCATGTCTCTAAGACCAATTGCATTAAAAGGGCCGTTTCATGAAGTTTATAAGCAGCATTTCATTCAGTTTTATCAAACGAATTTCTCAGCCATCAGGAAATGTGAATATTGTGTTTTCTACAATGTGGAGTTGTCTGATTTTTTGATGGAAGAAACCCGGTCAATTGACTAAAATACAACTAGAAACACTATGCATATGTACAAGTTTGAGAATGGAAGTTGAAGTCTCGCTTTTTTTAAAATAAACCTAAATATTACTATATATACTTTTCCAGCAAAACTGAATTTTAAGCTGTTTAGTTACATCTTATCGCTTTAATTTCCCGCGTGTTATGCCAAGACTCTTACATGACTTTGTATGCAAGACTTGTAATAAACATTTTATATAAAATTTGCGGATGTCAGTATTTTCTACTTCATACAAATATGTCAGAAGCCACAATGCGCACAATGAAGCATTAATACTAGTTCGTATTTAACAGCTAACTAGTCTACAGTATTTCTTTAAATTATTTATCAGTTTTCTTAATGCAATTTGGTTGAGAAATATTTGAATAGTGGAATTTGATTAAACACTTGCTATGTGGCGATGCAACATTGATTTCAAAAATTAGCATATTTAGCGGTAATATAGAGAGTATCGGATTACCACACATAACTGAATAGTATATTCATAATAGACGAATACGTTGTAAACATCCTGTATTTTTTTTCTCTTTTGGGGAAGATAGGGGAGGCGGGGGAAAGATTGGCCATTTGTCCTTTATTTTATCCACATGTTTATCTTTTCCAATTTCTTAAAAAAATATATCCTTTTAGGCTTCGCTTAAGCACCTAGTAACGTAATTAGCTTTGTTATCGTAATTATAATTAATTTAACACTATTTAAAGTATTCGTTACTAATAAAAACAGTTTCGACATTTTTTTCAAAATCATTTTATAAAGCTAATCTAAGGATCCTGTAATCTGTAGATGTAAATAAAGAAAAATGTTATAAAATATAATTTCTTTTCAGTCACTTTGTGCTACTGCATTAAGAATAAAAATCACGAAAACCGACGATTTTTGACACAATGAAAGGTAAAATATTTATCATTTGTTACAGCCGACTAATTTCGGTAACACACAGTTACCGAAGATACTGATAGATACTAGCCTTGATGATGGTAGCTGTGTTACCGAAACTAGCTGGCTCTATCTAATAATAAAGATTCTACTTTCGATTGTGCCAAAAAACATCGTTCTTTTTGGGGGGGGTTTGCTCTTAATAAAGCAAATGTTGACTGAAATATTTTTTCTATGGTAAAGTTGAAATGCTTGACTAAAGAAGAATATGTTAGCCAGTGTTGAAGATGTAACTCTTAGCCAAGTGTGGTCCCCAGCGTTTGAAGGGTAAGTCTGAAAACTTATAACGCTAAAAACTGGGCTTCTATACCCGTGGTGGGCACCGCACAAATAGCCCATTGTGTAACTCTGCGCTTAACAAGAAATAAACAAAACGTAGCCAAGTGTTTATTTAGCTTTTCATCGTCTGTGTTTGTAGCTATTCCATGGACTAGGTTTTAGTTATCACATCTTTCTGTATACATACACGTGCACAACATTATCATAGACGTTTTGTTCAGCATCAGCTGCAAATTTCCTATGATTGTATTGTATATGTTCGACCTAAACGGCTTAATTTTATAAATATCTGCGTGAAATGTTGTTCTAAAGTAGTGTGTAACCACATAAGACTACACCCAACCGTTGATTCAGATATTAAAATGATATAACCAGTGTGCAATTTTCCAATTTGGGACCTGACGTCACACCTGATCCGACAGGTGCGTTGCTTTTGGCCTTGATCCATAGCTAATGTCGTGTATTAGTGAATTCCGTATATATTTCATGCAATGTTTTAGCATTAAAATAATCCCTCTATAAACTCCTTTGTTGCAAGAATCACTAACCTTGATCTTCATACTATTCAGGCTTCGATGCAGTTCTTTGCAGTGACTATGCAATATTGCATTATTTAACAATTAGTAAAATATCTTACATCATACTTTATAATATGTGGATCACACACATGAATATACACAGATAGATGCGATAAGGTATTCCAGATATGCACTGCACACCTGAGAATGAATATTTGTTTTTAATTTTGGGTGATACTAAACGTTAGAGAAACATTATTAGTCAAATATGGTAAGATTAATGACTTAATAAATTATCAATAATATATTTTGTACCTGAAATTAACCAGTTTGTTTTATCTTTTTCTCTATTATTTAAGTTTTAGCATACCAAATATATTTGCATATCTACGCCTCTGGACACCATTAAAACCTCATCTATGGCAATCCATCTGCGCCATAACGTATCTATTCAACACGTTGCCGGACAAACCAATGATAGTTTTCAATCATAAGATGTCTCTACAAAGCATTGGACGAACTCATTATGGCCCTGTAAATCGGTCTCCATCAAGGTCATAATATATTGATCCAAAGCGTTGAGTCATCAAGTTATCACTCTGTAGGTGGTAGCTAACAGAGTTATAATGCGTTCATATAACGTGTAGACAAACATTGATAGTGCGTTGAGTTAATACGTCATGACCCTATTGGCTACCATCTGTAGGTCCATAACGCGTTCATCCAAAGCGTAGTTAAGGGTTTGGTAACGCGTTGAACTAATACATTATGGCCCCGATGGCTTGTTATACTCGTCCGTAGGGAACTTACCGATGTAGGCGAGGTGGTTTGTTTGTTTGTTTTTAGTTATGCACAAAGCTACACAATGGCTATCTGTGCTCTGCCCACCACGGGTATCGAAACCCGATTTCTAGCGTTGTAAGTCCGCAGACTTACCACTGAGCCACTGGGAGGCAGGCGAGGTGGACATGCTAAAAGTTACGGCTTCAACAAATAAACACTTTAATCCCAAAGAAGTTCAGGCAGTTTGTGCTTTGTCAGAACTACATGTTGTATGATCATGAGATCAATATACTATTCACTATATATATATAGTTTTAAAAGAAAATAGAAGAAAAAGGCCGGAAGCTATATTTGATCAGTTTTGACATGTTATATTTTATATAGTTGTGACAACAAAGCTAATAAAAGTTATTAAGTACGAAAATGTGGCCGAAAGCCATTATATTTTAAAGGCTCAGTGAATGTACAATGTGAAATGTATTATTCAATGTTTTGAGATCTCTAGACTAGAGAATACACATCATTCACATTTTCTGACAACTCCACACCGTGGAATACACATTATTTACTTTTCTGACAACTCCACACCGTAGAATACACATTATTTACTTTTTCTAGCAACTCCACACCGTGGAATACACATTATTCGCATTTACTAACAATTTCACAACGTGTAATACACATTATTAACATTTCCTGGCAAATCCATGCTGTGGATTATACGTTATTCACACTTCCTGAAAACCCCACACTGTGGAATACACATCATTCACATTTCCCGACAACCCCACACTGTGGAATACAATTATTCACAGCTACTAAAAATACACATTATTAACATTTTCTGGCAAATCCATGCTGTGGACTATACGTTATTCACATTTCCCGACAACCCCGCACTGTGGAATACAATTATTCACAGCTACTAGAAATACACATTAGTACAATTTTATGGTAGTCAACTTCACTAAGTAGCATTTTCAGATTCTTGCTGATTTTTTATATTTTTACATACATTTGGTAAAAAAATCCTTATAAATATAATAATAAATTGCAAATAAAGTGTTTTTAAGAAGAAGAAGAAGAAGAAAAAAAAGAGACATTTGGACAATGCTCCTAAAAATACCTTCCTTTGTTTATGTGAACTGGAGCTTTCACTAGCATTAAGAAAAAAAAATCTCTTTTACTTACCAGATTCACATTTTTGTCATTTCTTTCAACTGATCTAAAGATATATATGAGTTGCCATTTAAACGTGAACAATGATCTTGCTGTCTTCACTCTCCCTGATAGTCTGTCTGCTCTTCTGTGTCATTTTTTTATGCTACTCCACGCTACAGTCGAGGGTAATTTACCCTCGTATATTATGTCAACATATCACGTGCTATTACGACTGGGTCTAGTCTGCTCTGGTGTATTTTTATATTTAATGCCGCGCATTACTACGATGAGGTAAAAAAAATTAAGTAATTAAGATTAGCGCACGAATCGAGACGTTCTTCGCCTCACACTCGATGATATTCAACTAGCGGTAAGGGAATAAAAACATTATAGGACTATTAACATGTTTTTCGGGGTTTATGTATCCCCAAGGAGTAATTTTACTAAACCACAAAACAGGCATGGCATGCAACAGTTAGGAGATCTGTAATAAAATAAATTAAAACGCAGTAGCTTTTGATATTAGGAAGGCTTAAGATAAAAAGTTTTGGTTTGAAATTCGCGCAAAGCTACACGAGGGATATCTACGCTAGTTGTCCCTAATTTAGCAGTGAAAGACTAGAGGGAAGGCAGCTAGTCATCACCACCCACCGCCAACGCCTGGGCTACTCTTTTACCAATGAATAGCGGGATTAACCTTCACAATATAACGCCCCCACGACTGAAAAGGCGAGTATGTATGGTGGGACGGGGATTCGAACTCGCGACCCTCAGATTGCGAGTCAAGCGCCATAACCTTAAGCCTGTTTCTAAAAACTACATATTCAGCCAAAAAAAAAAGCGAAAAAAGCCAAATTTCAATTTTAGTTCAAACAGTCGTGATATCTCATAAACCCAGCAAAATACAGCAAGTTGCTCGCACTGTGCCACTTTATTCATACACTGTAAAATAAGAATTTTGAAATTTCCTGGAAGATTTCACGTGGCTCTAGAATCAAAAGTAGACAAAACTTTGAAATGAAATTTTGCATACCTGTTCTAGATGTGCATACTGTCCAGAATAAAACAAACATTTGCCATTATTAATTCTGGAGAAGAATGATAATCATGCATATTTTACGCATAATAAGAACTGTGTAAACTAAAAAGACTACAGTAGTTTTGTTTCTTCTTTTCCTTTCTTATTTTGGCTACAAAACTACTGTTTTTGTTTGATATAGTATATTGAAACATTGTTCACTATACCTTCATACACACAATTTCCAATTTTTTCAGATATTCCATGCTCTCAAAGTTACCGAATAAAATAGGTACAGTAAAGTGGGTTTCATGGTAAAAGACGAATATACGTACATGCGCGCGCACACACACATATACATGTATGATCATTTTAAAAATATATTTCCGTACTTTTAATGTTCTTTTTTTCACATCTTTGTGATGTGACGTGGTTAAACATCATTCCCATTGACGAACTACTGGAACAAAGAAAATAATAGTTTTAAGTCTTGTTTCTGCCAATCACATTGTCTGCGATTCAGAGGATTAAGGGCGATAGTTTGCTTTCAGAGTTGACAAGCAATTTACTACACGAAACTTGAGCTCTTACCTTACCGCTTCATTGTGATTATTTTTTTATGTCACTCAACGTTACAGCTGGTGTTAATATGCTGTCGTATATCATCATATCACGTGTTATTACGACTCGGCCTAAAGTGTTTGTGCTATTCTTAAGTATTACTACGACATAATCCATTCTGGGAACCAACTACCACATGTGTTTCGTTGTATTACTCCGAGTGAGTCCACCTTGGGAAACGACAACCACATGTGCTTTGGTGTATTTTAAGTATTACTACGACTGAGTACACTATGGGAAACAACCGCCATATGTTCCTTCGTGTAATTTTAAATAGTACTACGACTGAGTACACTATGGGAAACAACCACCATATGTGCTTTGGTGTATTTAAAGTATTACTACGATTGAGTACACTATGGGAAACAACCACCATATGTGCTTTGGTATATTTTAAGTATTACTACGACTGAGTACACTATGGGAAACAACCAC
>NW_013665691.1:1023204-1031243 GCF_000517525.1 Limulus polyphemus
ATTCCTACGACTGAGTACACTATGGGAAACAACCGCCATATGTTCCTTCGTGTAATTTTAAGTATTACTACGACTGAGTACACTATGGGAAACAACCACCATATGTTCTTTGGTGTATTTTAAGTATTACTACGACTGAGTACACTATGGGAAACAACAACCATATGTGCTTTGGTGTATTTTGAGTATTACTACGACCGAGTACACTATGGGAAACAACCACCATATGTGCTTTGGTGTATTTTAAGTATTACCACGACTGAGTACACTATGGGAAGCAACCACCATATGTGCTTTGGTATATTTTAAGTATTACTACGACTGAGTATATTCTGGGAAACATCAACCATATGTTCTTTGGTGTAATTTGGTGTATTACTAAGACTGAATCCTCTCTGAGAAACAACCACCATATGTTCCTTCGTGTAATTTTAAGAATTACTACGACTGAGTACACTATGGGAAACAACCACCATATGTTCCTTCGTGTAATTTTAAGTATTACTACGACTATGGGAAACAACCACCATATGTTCTTTGGTGTATTTTAAGTATTACTACGACTGAGTACACTATGGGAAACAACCACCGTATGTTCCTTCGTGTAATTTTAAGTATTACTTCGACTGAGTACACTATGGGAAACAACCACCATATGTTCTTTGGTGTATTTTAAGTATTACCACGACTGAGTATACTATGGGAAACAACCACCATATGTTCCTTCGTGTAATTTTAAGTATTACTACGACTGAATACACTATGGGAAACAACCACCACATGTGCTTTGGTGTATTTAAAGTATTGCTACGATTGAGTACACTATGGGAAACAACCACCATATGTGCTTTGGTATATTTTAAGTATTACTACGACTGAGTACACTATGGGAAAAAACAACCACATACTCACTCACTCACATAAATCAAGCAATTAAGATAAGCACGCGAATAGAAACTTTCTTCACCACTATGGTTTCAAACTCGAGGGTATATATCTAGTGGTGAGCAGAAAAAACATTTAAAACACTGTTAACGTGCTTTTTAGGGGGTGGGGTACCTTAACTAAACTGAAAGCAAGCATGAAATGTATCAGTTAATAAGGAACTATTAATAAAATAAATTAAAATGCAATAGTGTTTATAGTTAAAAAATACAGAATAAAAGGAGAATGGTCCATAGTGTGTTAAATATTTACAGAAAATTTGTGATTTTCAGAAAAATCTATGTTCTTATTTTGTCATGTTATAATGTTGTTTTTTTTTTGGGGGGGGGGTGTTTCTGATTGGTGTTCAGGAGTGATTATAGAGTAGTCCAAGAGGTGGTGGTGGGTACTGCTGACTAGTTGCCTTTCCTCTAATCTATAAATAAGGTACAAAACTGAATATAAGACAGTAGAATAAGTCGATGTTTCACCGGCATCATCTGCTGGATTTTAATCTCATCTTTCCTTTTAACCCGGGTTTCGATACTTGCGGTGGGTGCAGAACAAATAGTCCAACAAACAAACAAATCCTTTATATTTTCTTATTCTAAACTAAATACTTTAAGAGTTGGATTAATAAGTTATAAAGCTTTGCGATCTATTCAGCATATTCACAACGTTACTCACCAAGGATTGTGAAGTGTTGAGTCGACTAATAGACTGGGATTCATGTATATTTAAGTTTATTTTTATACGTGCAAGTAAAGTATGCTAGCTTTACAATAACAGGAGAAGGAACATTATCTAACCGAGTCAATGAAATTCGTTATTTATTTCATAGGCAGGACAAAGCCTTTATTATGTTAATTGGTTCGTTGCCTTTCCTCTGGTTAATAGCTCAAAATTAAGGAGGCTGTACCAAATTCTTATAGATCTTTGTTTGTTTTAGAGCAAAGCCACATTGGGCTATAGGTTAGGTCTACCGCGGGGAATCGAACCCCAGAGTTTGGCGTTGTAAGTCCATAGACTTACTGTTCTCCCACCGGGAGACTAGAGGTATCTGATCTGACCCTGAACTTCAGGTTGAAAATACCAATATCAATGAGTAGAATAAAATGTTTCGTTTCTAGTTGATCTTATAATCTTTTGAACTAGACAGATATTAGGCTTTAGAAACACGCATGTTGAATATGTCTAACAAACTTTGATTCTGTCAGAATTTAATTTTTTTGAAAATATAAAAAACTAACAGACAATAAAGAAATCACAACAACATCTTAGTTACACAAGTACTCAGAAGTTAATTCAGTAGAAGAAAGCTAATAGTAGGAAGAAAAACTAGAAATACATAGATTGTTATCTAGATTTGAAAGTATTGTAAAAGAAAGAAAAATTAGAAAAAAAAAATTCTCCAACACGTTGAAAAAATCGGCTAAAACAAAACCATCAGTGTTACAGTAATGTTGAAAGGACCCTTATAATATAGAAAGAAGAAATAATAAAAACAATAAATTTTTCTATTATATCCCAAACACTTATATTAATAATAAATAATACATGCAACCTTCAAATTAGCGCGGGAAGTCACAGTAGTAGTAAATAGAGATGATTTCACAGAGATGTGATGATTTGAAGAAATGGCTTAACAATGTGAAAGAGGTTTAATAATAAGAAGAATCATTTTATTTCCATCGAAAATGCTTGATAATAAGAGAATATAAACAATAAAACAACAACTAAATTTCCACTTATATTGGTTAGAAATATTGATTTAACATTCATTTATACTCGGCCCTTCTATGTAAAAACCCTTTAATGAAAGACGTAGAAAACAAAGTCAATTAGGCTTAATGCCTATTAAATTTTTTCGACTCATAGGCTCGGACCACACACGTCAACCCAAACATGCCACAAATTGCGGAATCCGGACGGTCATAAAAGTCAACTAACTGTCAGCCGCGACTGATTTTATCTTCGTGACAAAGTAAATAATAGCTTTCTTTGTAAGACTCTTGCCGGGTTTTAGACCTTTATAATAAAAGCAATTTTTTTGTTACTATTTGTTTCCATTGGCGAACATTGCTTTTCTATATGATTTAGCCTCCCCGCGCACCTAATTGTCCGTCATGCAGTTACTAACTATTCATAATACACGGTACTTACTGTCTGTATAATGTTAATCAGTTGCAATATCCTGGGTAACATTTGAGTTGTTTTTTTTTCTATATGTAACATTCCGCCTCTGGTGGTCTTTTTTTTTTCACTAGAAAATTTCATGTTTGATTTGATATTCCCTGCACTTGTGGTCCGAATCTGTCTTACTATGATGAGTTTAGTAATACTGCGACTACTAAAGGTAATGCTCCGCCATTTAAGGCGTTCATCACTTCTGTGTGACTAAATCATGCCTTCTGTGTTCATTTAACTGCTTAGATCAGTGCAAGTTGGTTCAGCAGTGCAGCATGACGCTATATTTATCTTTTGCGTGTTTTTTAGATCTAAAACAACTGTGATAAACAGGTAACAACATAGTTATTTGTTTTATGTCATATTTTAATCCTAGTCATGCTTAACTTTGACTGATCAAACTAAATTCAAAGCAAGGAATGATTAACTTCTACTTGAACATACAGAAAAAGAAAAACTTTACAAAATTGTTCAGATAATTTCGGAAAAGATATTCAGATTCTTAAGATAATTCCACCTTAACGTTGATTACGTAACAACTTGGTCAGCTTTATTTGTTGTTAGGTAATCATTGAAAACATTTAACACCTGCCACACGAGCCAGCCCAGCATCTTTTAGTACTGAGCCTAGGTTGATCAACAGGAGGTCATTCCAGAAATCGGTGATTCAGAGTTATTTCAGTAGATCACGATGAATGAAGCTTGGCCCAACTTATAAAACGAAAAACACTTAAATATTAATGAAAATGTGACATCATGAAATCTATATGGATTATACTATAGTGCTACTATACTGGGCATTATACCATCCTTCTTAGACTTACTCTTCATTGTAGAAATGACATTTTAAATGTGAAAATCGTTAGGGAAATCATCTTGTAATACATCATGGATGTGATTCAACTTCAACACTGCTTCTTTGGGCTTTTTTGTGTTGTTAGTTTAATAAAATATTAAAACTAATAGTTTATTATATATGATTCCAATCCCCTTTTTTTTGAAGATAACGATACTATTGTGCCCGTTTTTTATGTTTCGCTGTCAGTACAGTAATCATTTGATGAATCTCAGATTCAACTTTAATGTCAAATCGATTGGGATATCTTCGAACAAGTTCTTCCCTCATCCGACCTGAACCCGCGGTTTAGCTTAATCACCACACTTAAACCATTACATTCACAACCACATCTAAAACATTTCAAGCACGTTTCATTGCTACATCGTTTTACTTTACATTTACAAGTTAACTTCTACATGTTGGCTCTCATGGTCACGGGTCAGACCTCGAAAATAGTGCCAAACATATTGTTTTTGTCTAATCAAAACAACCCAAACCTTTCCAGTATGACTTTTTTTTTTATCCACATCAAGATGCCGGCCTCGCTCGTGTGGCAGGTGTTAAAAACCCAAGAAACATTCTCGAGAAAGAATTGTTTTAAAAACTTTTCTTATACTATGGTCATAACTAATAAGTTAAATTTTGTTAATTTTTCAGTTTAACTATTTAGTGGTGGACTGATATAGTTATTTCTTGTTTTATTTGGTACTTTAAACGAAAATGTCTCGCCTTTTACATCAAATATCGCTCATTATATAGTTATTTCATCTTTGGAAACGTGATTTTGATCTTATATAGTAGGAATTAATACGTCGTTGGCGTAGCTACAAAATATGAGGACACAAGCAGAACTCCAAAATGATCCTTCCTTCTTGGAAAGATATACATCAGAATTGTTTATTTGTTTCGGATATTCGTGCAAAGCTATACAACGGTTAAATAAGCTAGCCGTTCGTAATTTCGAACTGATAGACTAGAGAGAAGACAGCTAGTCAACAGTACCCACCGCCTACTTTTTGGCTACTCTAATGGAATAGTGGAATTTGACCATCACTTTTATAAGCGCACCTACGGCCCTAAAGCTTGAAGCGCATTTATACAGCAACGGGACGTGAACCCTGGATCCACAGTCAAGTACGCTAGCCACTAGGTTACGCCTGGTCTTGCTTATTAGGAACCAATTTTCTTTATATCTTTACGTACAGAAATAAACGCTCATGATATATCACTGTCTGAGTCACAGAAATAGGCATTGTTATGTTAAGTAAAAGCCTTGTAGTTAATATGCCGGACTTTGAACCCGAAGATTGTTGGTTTATCTCCCGTTGCTGCACAAAATGCGCTCCACATTTTGGAACTATGGCTGTATTATAAGAGTGACGGTCAAATTCCACTATTCGGTCAGATAAGAATAGCTCAAGAATTGATGCTGAGTGCTGTTGACCAGCTGCTTCCCATCTAGTCTATCGGCTTCAAATTAAGGGCAGCTATGTGCAAATAACGCTTGTTTAGCTTTGCATGAAATTTCTGGAAAGAAAAGACACTTTAAAGTACATGTGCTAATAGATGAATTTTAAGTTATCGATCATAATTAAGAGGAATTTCAAAAGGAACATTTTCAAATAATGTTTAATAAAGCATGAAATATAGACATAAAAAAATAATAACTTTATTTTACGTTCTATATAAGACTGTAGTGTTTTAGATTAGAACTCGGTAAAACGTACAGATTTAAAATTAAACATGTTTCACTAGATATACGTCTCTAATGTGAAGTCAAAATACGTTTCCCTGTTAAACGAGTGTTTCTCCACAAAACGCGTCGTGAGTTCAAGCTATCGATGAGTTATAAGAGTGACAGTAGCTCCCGATATTTGGTTCATAATAACCGCTTCAAGTGGCGAGTGATGTCGAGTGGTTGCTTTCCTTCTGTTCCGCAGTCAACATTCGAGATCGTTGTACCTGAACCATACGGGTCTCTGACTAGACCATTTGTTTGCCATAAGGTGTCGTTCAGGGGGAAATAACAACAAGAAATATTTCAAACTAAAAAAAGTTATTTAGATTGAAAACAACCACACATAATTAATACATTCAAGTTGGGTTGGAATTAACATGAAATACATTACTGATGTGACTTTTCTAAAGCACACATATATCTATAATTTATATTGTTTGAAAAAGTATTTTACACACGTCAGAAAGACATTCCGGTTCAGAAACAATCATTTTTAAGAAAAGCTAAGCATGCTATCTACTTGAAATATTACTCAGTTAAATAGTTAGTGGAAGCTTAAAGTCCAGGATTTTACGCTTTATTGACATGAACTAATTTAGATAATTCGTATAGCGATATAATACAACCGATGGTTCAGGTCACGTATTTTATAACTCTCACGGTGTTATAGTGATATAATACAACCGATGGTTTAGGTCACGTATTTTATAACTCTCACGGTATTATAGTGATATAATACAACCGATGGTTTAGGTCACGTATTTTATAACTTTCACGGTATTATAGTGATATAATACAACCGATGGTATAGGTCACGTATTTTATAACTCTCACGGTGTTATAGTGATATAATACAACCGATGGTATAGGTCACGTATTTTATAACTCTTTCGGTGTTATTGTGATATAATACAACCGATGGTATAGGTCACGTATTTTATAACTCTCACGGTGTTATTGTGATATAATACAACCGATGGTATAGGTCACGTATTTTATAATTCTCACGGTGTTATCCATATGAAACTACATGTTACAGTACAGATTCCAGATACAAGCGCGACTAAGTCCATTCGAATATGTTTTGCTTTATTTTTTTGGAGCTAACCTTTGTGATTCAATAAGGTTTAATGCATATATGTTCTATATTTTCTTTTTACTTTGCGTATAAACTCTGTTATAATTAATGCTATCTCTGTTGGGAAATCTCTACGTTAAAGAATGAACTTTTACAGATTAACACATTAATTTTGATAATATTAATGACGTCAATGATAACAAGAATTAAGTGAATTGATTGTACCTGTCAAAAGTGAAACACACACACACAAAATCAAGATCTCAATTATTTTACATAGATACTGTTACAAGATCAACTTTTTTTACACGGGTACTGTTACAGGCTATTTCCTCTCTAATTGTTATTAGAATTTAGCATTATTCAATAAATGAGTTAATAACACTTTTGTCTATAACATTTAGAAGTGACGTATTCAAAAACGAAAACGTAGAAATCAGAAGAAACCGAGTAATAATAATAATAATGACAACAATAGCTTTGTGCGCAGAATTGTTACTGATATCAGTTTATTTGGGAAAAGGACATTGTTACCATTTTCAGTCAAGATAACTTATTAACATTTTGTAAAAAATAATGAAGCTCTTCTACAGAACGTGTCAACGTTATCATGATAAACGTCCTTAGTTTCGCAGATAAATTAACTTGGCTATAATTGCAATTATTATTTTTTATTTAATATATATATATTAGCCAAATCCACCTTTTTACACTATGCTATGATGGTATCCACTTTTTATTTTATTTTATCTCGTTGTGTAGCTTTGCAGTAAGAAAACAATAACAACAACAGCACTTGGGTAGCTTTGCAGTAAGAAAACAATAACAACAACAGCTCTTGGGTAGCTTTGCAGTAAGAAAAAAATAACAACAACAGCACTTGGGTAGCTTTGCAATAAGAAAACAATAACAACAGGTCTTGGGTAGCTTTGCAGTAAGAAAACAATAAAAACAACAGCACTTGGGTAGCTTTGCAATAAGAAAACAATAACAACAGGTCTTGGGTAGCTTTGCAGTAAGAAAACAATAACAACAACAGCTCTTGGGTAGCTTTGCGCGAATATCCGAAACAAATCAAACCATAGTTTGTGAGATTTATGTCGGAAAATTGCTTATTATCAAAATAACATGTGGTAAGCTTTATACTTTACATCAGACTAGTCTAAATTCAATGACGAGGAACCCACTTTGAGACTAATAATGGTTGGAGACGGCTTGAATGGGTAATGAAGAAAAACTTTAATATAAGTTTAACATAACAGCAAATGTACAAC
>NW_013665691.1:1031316-1038470 GCF_000517525.1 Limulus polyphemus
TTAGACTAGTCTAAAGTTCGTATATGTCTAGTTTTGTTTCATGTTGTGGGCCATTAGTGGCCACGTATTTAACTTTACCTCTTAAGTTTTTTGTTTTTCATAGTTATTATCTGTTACATAGTTTTTACATAAAGTCCTAAAGTTTTTAAGATATAGAGTAAAATTAAAGGCAATATTATTCCTATCTTCAGCTTCATTGGTGTTTACTCTACGATTAAATTGTGAATGCCATTCCAGTTGACAGACCCTCTGAAAGTTCGTAATTCTCCGTATCAGCCAAACAATGTTATGGGCACATGTAGAACTTCCCAGAAATCCAATAAACTAGTCTTGAGATGGCAGGACGTCACTCGTCTTTGGTGACTATTACTTATGTACACGTAATATGGTGTAACAAGGAAACTTCATGAATCAATACAAAAGCTAGAAGTATTTTATTCTAACACATTATTGATAAGGAACTGAGTAATACTTACTGTAAACATATACAGTAAGCTTCAAAACATTAGTTGAAAATTACATGTCACATAATGTAGTTCTTCTTGAAACAAAATACGATTATATATATTGTTAGACTTAAATTTTAGGTGTGCGAATGTAATATTTTTCAAGTTTATTTGATGAGCCAATTAAATGATGTATTATTTAGCATATGACATTTTTTTCTCCATTGCGGGCTGGTTGGAAAGGACAAAATATATTACCTTTATATGTCATATCTGGCCCCCTAGTGGCACAGCGGCATGTCTGCGGACTTACAACGCTAGAATCCGGGGTTCGATACCTGTGGTGGGCAGAGCACAGATAGCCCATTGTGTAGCTTTGTGCTTAATTACAAACAAACAATGTCATATCTGAGTTAAACGTTGGGGTAGCCATAAATCTGACAAAACTAGAACAGTTAGAGAATTTTTAAAAAGGGGTAAGAAAATCAGAGCAAATTTAAAAAATATGTCAAAGCCTAGAAAAGCCAGGAAAAAGTGTGACTCCCATCCTTTTTTTCACGTCAGAACATGCACGCATTCGCACACTTTACTGCTTGTAGCCATGACACTTATTAGTATATGTTACATAATCTTGGTTAGTCGTATTAAATTATGTTATCTATTAGTAATTATCTAATTCATTTGCTACGTTGGTAGATCAAATATTATTTTCTACATACAAATGCAACATCTTATTTTTTACCATCACATTGCAATGTTCTTGTTTGAAGATCTCTTTTTTGTAGTATCTCAGTATGAAACATGATCTGAAGTTTTTAATCACACTTTATAACCAGAATACATACTAAAGTAGTGTCCATTAGGTAAAAATTATGAGGAAATGTTAAAGTAACAGTCCCTCATACGCATGCGTGTGTAGGTCCGGAAAGTTTGGAACTTTGCCTGGAAGGTTAGGGAATAAAAATTAGAACCTATATGGCCATCCTGAAGGTCTCGGAAAGATTTGATGGCGTAATCATAAGATATAAACATTTTGTATTTTAGGGAATGTCGTTTTTTTTTCTACTTTTTAAAATCTGTATACTCAAATAAAATCAATTATATTTGTTATCACGTGATTTGGTTACACTATGTAAAAACTTCAATGCTAGAAAATGTTAATGAAATGGCAAACATTTTTTCTCGTCACATTTGCCTAACGTTGAGCTGACTCTTTGAACTTCTTTGGTAATTTCCCCCAACCTTCAAATCCTGGTTACGCTGTTGTTTCTATATTATCAGAACCACTGTACAGTAGGGTTTTGACGAACTATTTTCTTTAGATTCATTCAATTTTCTTTCGAGTAAACTTGTTGTAATTTTCAGTATTTTTAACACTAGCGCCTATTTATGATATCTAACTATACATTTATTTGGAATTCGGCTCGGTTCAGCATGATAATCCAGGAAACGTTCTTTCAGGAACATCCTAAATGGTTTTACACTTCATGTAAGCGATAATTACTTTGTTGAACAAGATATTGTCGCTTGTTTCATTTTCCTAAAACTAATCAGAATAAAATGACCGTTTACTCACCAACACTTTAATAAACTGGCCATTTACACACCAACTTTTTTAATAAAATGGCCGTTTACTCACCAACTTTTTCAATAAAATGGCCGTTTACTCACTAACTTTTTCAATAAAATGGCCGTTTACTCACTAACATCTTTAATAAAATGACCGTTTACTCACCAACATCTTTAATAAAATGACCGTTTACACACCAACTTCTACAATAAAATGGCTATTTACTCACCAACTTCTACAATAAAATGGCCGTTTACTCACTAACATCTTTAATAAAATGACCGTTTACTCACCAACATCTTTAATAAAATGACCGTTTACTCACCAACTTCTTTAATAAAATGACCGTTTACTCACCAATTTCTTTAATAAAATGGCTGTTTACTCACCAACTTCTTTAATAAAATTGCCGTTTACACACCAACATCTTTAATAAAATTGCCGTTTACCCACCAACATCTTTAATAAAATTGCCGTTTACTCACCAACATCTTTAATAAAATGACCGTTTACTCACCAACATCTTTAATAAAATGGCCGTTTACACACCAACTTCTACAATAAAATGGCCATTTACACACGAACATCTTTTCACTTTCATTTGCTTTAGAAAAATGGTGTATGATTAAATTATTATTTTCACTAAGCGCAGTTTCTATACAAAAAATAACATTTTCCCAAAAATAACATCTACCGATATTATTACATTGGTTTCATCATGTCTTTGCTGAATTAAAAATACGTTACCTCGCATTAGATAAAACAATCCATACCGTAATCAGCTGAGAACTATAATTTCAAGCAGCATTAGCTTGTTAATAATATATTATCTAAACTAAATATTGAAACATCAATATTTAGAATTGTTATTATTTGGAATAATATGACGCTCTTCTTAAGATACGGTAAGTCCTTTACTGTTTCTTAATTTTACGAACATGCTGACTTGAACTTGGTGTTCGTCATTATTATAATATATCAGCAAGAGCTATTTTCCATCAACGTATTCTTCAATGTATCATTAATACTTATACATTTCTCAGACAATGTTAAAACAAAATATGTTAAATTTTCGAGTTCTTATAATAATGATATTTGGTTATCAGCTTATCAGTTTCGATATATGTTCTGTCAAAAGTCAAGAATCATTGTCAATTTATTAATAAGGCGTGAAGTATGATTTTTAATGTTGTAAGTTTTCATCATTGACTATCTTAATGTCTTCCATCTATACCATATTTGTTAAGATCTGAAACAAATCAGTATACCACTTATTACGTCCTGACATTTAAAACAACCTGTACATATTTAAGCTAAAATGTCAAGTCTCTAAAGCGGCAAGTAATGTTATGAAATGATATTCAGAATTTTCAGTGTTAAAATGACAAACATTCCTCGGCGAAATTATATTTAACACTTGTCTACCTTTATAAATCACACTTATTATTAATGCGCTTATCCGACTTCATAAATCACACTGTGCACAAATTCAAGGATTTACACAAACTCAAGGGTACGAAAAGACACGTTTCATCTCTCTTAATAAAAGATATAGCGAATATATGTAAACTCAAGCACGAAGCTACCATGGTAAGTACGTTGTTGACATGTAAATACTGATCCACTTTTACAAATGACACGATTCAAGCAGCCTTCATAACCATTTTTTATAATTCATGAGGTGTACACTTATTAATGTCTACAAATCACATGATTTTTATACACTAAAGCTTGTTTGACCTTATAAAACTGCACGCTTCTCAAAAATAAAATAAAAAAGGAAATTGAGTGAGTTCTCAGACTCCTTCGATATATATTTTTTTTTTTAAATCGCGGGGTTACAAATACGTAGTATTAAATGAAACTGTTTATAAATACGCTCACTTTAGGAACGGTACAGTATATAAATAAAATTATATTTTGATCTTTATAAATTGCATGTACATAAAACCACACTTTTGTATATCTTTGTAGACCACATGGTACAACAAGTGCGAGTACTCATCTATCTCTACAAACCTCATGTTGTGGACGAAACTGTATATTTTGTAAATCATTTACACTATAGATATATATATTTCCAAATCTCACAATGTACGATAACGTTTCACTTATCTAACTGTATAAAGTACACAGAGTACTAATATCAACATTTATTTATACATCCATAGGGTACGAATATAATCTAATAAATTATACGGTATATAACCTTTTACGCAAGTTTGTACCTTTTAAAAATAACTGGCTAATAAATACATATACTCATCCACTTATGGAAACCACGTGGCTAAAAAATACATGTAGTTATCTACCTTTAAAAATCACGTGGCTAATAAACCCATCATAAACTTACCTACCTTAATGAATGATATTTTGCTATCATCCTTTATAAATCTTATTGTGTAATCTAACTTTAAACGTCGCATTATTTATAATCCTTTATACAACGCACACTGCACAAACACATGCACTTATATCTCTTGATATATCAAATACCGTATTAACACGTGCATTTAAATCCCTTTACAGCACACTTTATAAATCATAATGTCTCAACACATGCACTTGTAGCCTTTTATACATCATACAGTACAGAGAATTGAATATGTTATGTTAGAACGATTTCAAATATGCAAATCAGTAAGTTACATGAGAACCACAGCCGATATAAAATCTCTGTGAAATGGCGTGTGCGATAATTATATTGTGATATTTCTTGGCATATTGTAGGTAGTGTAACGCAACCGAAAGTGTATCACTTTTGGAAAGGGTGTGTAACAGCTTTTTAGTAAACAAAAAATTCGTAAACCCAGATCATAAAGATGTGTCTAGATGGGGGATTTAGAATTTCTACGATTGGGATACCCATTGTACTTAATGACATTCGAAAACAAAGGAATTTGAATTAACTTGGAGCACCAGGACCATCCACAGAGAGACATGCAAAAAGTCGTACCCAAGCTGTAGTAAGGGAAAGCCTTATAAGAGATAATAACTCACAAACACAAAGATCAATGCCAAAAGCAGTCCACGTGCTCCAGGCAACAATACACAGCATAATCAAGAAACGTTTCTAACTGGAAAAGCGACACAAGTCAGATGTATACAATCTGCCCCCTCAAAATATCTGTTCAACCATCGCATATCTGATACAACTGGGGAATGAAGAGGTTCTTATACTATTCCATATGAAGGAAAGCATGCATGTAGGAGTGGTATGCTTTAGACATGACAGTCTTACGACGAAGCCTTTTGCAACAGAAAATACGCTGCAAGTTTATTGTGAAGATACGTGGTCGTCAGATGACCAGATATAGCGATATGGAAAATAACGGCATGATGAGGCTTCGACATTTTTTTTATATGACGTAATCAACCTCTGTATGAAAACAAATTGAAACAAAATTTAACTGATGTTGAAACTGATTACAGAAAGTAATCTTTGTATGCTGCTTTTATTTGTCAATTTTAGGTTTATAACTCGATCTAAAAAAATACATAATTATATACAACTTTGTATGTTATATAATAAACTACACAGAGCGGATTATGAAATGAAAAGGCCAGGTTATGAGCATGTGAATCTTTCTTTTATTAAATAGGGCTACAAGAATATATTACCATAACATTTGTCCTTATAGGCCTATTTAACAAAAAGTTATATTAATTCTCGGTATGTGAAACCATTTGGCAACCAAATTAAACCAAATCTTTCAGGAGTTGCATTTATAGATAAGTTGTATTTATTATTATCATTGATATAAGCCTAATTAACGTCCAGTTAATAAAAATTTTACATATTACTAGGATCAATATATTTCAGTCTACTGGAGTTTGGCTACTAAAACATATCCATTTTTACCTTATATCCGTGTTCGATTCCTTTACTGTGGACAAGAGAGCAGATAATCTATTGTGTGGCTTATCGCTAAAACACGCAAACAAACAAACCTTTCATATTTCTTTATGCCACAACCCAGTGGCCAAGCTTAAAACCTTTTTAGAAAGTCGTCCAGGCAAGTGAGTACCCATTTTGTTTAATTCGTTACACTGAACCAGTCCCAAATAAAAAATCTAGACACTTCAAGCAATCTTGATCTGACATGCCTCTTAATCGCCATATTAGTTTAAAGTATTTTCTTTAATGGCCATGTTAGTTTAAAGTATTTTCTCATTTTCATAAAGTGTTTCAGGTTTCGTTACGTACGATAGACAAAAAAACAGCCTGCGAAACTTTGTGAATCTGTACAACAGTCTTAAGTAAGTATATTAACAATTGAATTTGTATGTTAGACCGATCTTTAATTACAAAAGTAGACTTCTTGTTATCCCCCTTTCTTCTTGGGTATTTAACAAATTTAGACCTTTATAAACTCTGAACATGCAAGCACAACCAATTTCTAGATACAGAATGTAGGTTGCTTAAGCTTCTATCGGCATATGGTGTCCAGGCAGGTCAAATCGTTCTTTAAAGTTGAATACGTTTCACAGCTAATTTATACAGTGGCTAAGCTCATTTTAAACAGAAACCGATAAAGTTAGGCCTCATAACTATTCGCTCTCTGAAATAATTTCGTCACGATCACAGTATTTTTCTAATACAAACTTTACCCAGTTTCCAAGGTTTCCCTTTATGTATTTCTGTTAAACATATAAAGTTAATTAAGTTAGATACGTTAGTACTTTTACGTTTGGTGGGCTTTTTTTTTTTTGTATTTCTGAGCGCAAAGCTACACCACAATGGGCTATCTGTGCTTCTTACGGGTATCCAAACCCGGTTTTCCGCGTATAAGCCCTCAAGCTTACTGAGCCGCGGGAGGAGGGAGGGTCTGATGGTCTTGATTAGAAATTTAAAATGTTACACACTAGCGATCTAATTACAAAATGTGACGCTCATAACCTGAAACAAATGATTGACCTCATTATAAAAGTTTATCGAATTAATGGAATTATAGCTCATCGAACAACTGGTTTGCGACACCAAAGTTTTACAGGATTGTAAACATTTGCGAAGAAAGATCAGCTATTGCCAAGATATTAAATGTCAAACTTTATGTTTTATTGGGGCGTCTCATGCTTTAATTATTATGACTTCAAACAAATAGCTTTTGAGGATAAAATACTGGGTATTATAGTTT
>NW_013665691.1:1038480-1040959 GCF_000517525.1 Limulus polyphemus
TTTAATTATTATGACTTCAAAACAAAATAGCTTTTGAGGATAAAATACTGGGTATTATAGTTTCAGATATATTATTGAGATTATGGTATCAGAGGTATTATTGGGGAGTATTGTTTCAGAGGTGTTATTGGGGAGTATAATTTCTGAGGTGTCATTTGAACGTACGTATTTTTATGACGTACTGCAACTCATCCCACAAAGGTGTCACCTTTATTATAAAGTTTGAAATAAAATGAAAGGAGAAGCAAGGGGGTGCTACGTCAGGGATAAAAAGTACAGTGTAATGGATCCTGTAGTATCTGTTAAGGTTACTGCTTTACCACCAACTATTCAGTTTGATGTAATTTCCGGTCAGCTTTCTGATTTCTAAGTTTTTACAATGGACTTTCTTATTGCTTCTCAATACTTTTACTCTCTCACTGATATTTTCTCTTAAAATTTTATTTGTCTTTCGTCGATGTAAGTTTTAGTATACATTGCTTTAAAAATCCGAAAGAAAATCCCATAAAATATTGAACATGGGTGCCAAGATATTTTTAAATACTTTGAGAAAAATAATATCAGAAGTAAATGTTTGTCAGAATTTTCCCAAAGTAAATGTTTGTCAGTATTTTCACAGTGTTTTAAAAATCAAACATTGGCGATCTGCAGTTTTAAGTTGTCTTCAGTCCCGGGTTTATTGTATTTAGAATTTTTCAGAAAAGTTATTCCATTTGTTTCATTGAACAGAACAGTGTGTAACGTTTTCTTAGTTACCTTTGTTTCATTGAACAGGACAGTGTGTAACGTTTTCTTAGTTACCTTTGTTTCATTGGACAGGACAGTGTGTAACGTTTTCTTAGATACCTTTGTTTCATTGGACAGGACAGTGTGTAACGTTTTCTTAGATACCTTTGTTTCATTGAACAGGAAAATGTGTAACGTTTTCTTAGTTACCTTCGTTTCATTGAACAGAACAGTGTGTAACGTTTTCTTAGTTACCTTTGTTTCATTGAACAGGACAGTGTGTAACGTTTTCTTAGTTACCTTTGTTTCATTGAACAGGACAGTGTGTAACGTTTTCTTAGATACCTTTATCTCATTGAACAGGTCAGTGTGTAACGTTTTCTTAGATACCTTTGTTTCATTGAACAGGAAAATGTGTAACGTTTTCTTAGATACCTTTGTTTCATTGAACAGGTCAGTGTGTCATGTTTCCTAAGTTACCTTTGTTTTATTGAACAGGACAGTGTGTAACGTCCTTTGAATTTTTTGTACGTCGTGATATCTGGTAACGTAGTTATCAGTGTATATATATATATATAAACAAGCAATTGTTTCTAATGTTGATACCGGTCGTGTTAATGCCTTCTTTTTTTTGTTTTTTAACTGGTTAAAGAAAGTAAGAGTGTATTTAATTGTCCTTCAGCTTGATTCTGATTTTCATAACAATTTTACAAGCTTTATAGAACCCACTATTCATTATCTTGATTAACTAAAAAAATTATCATCAAATTCCATGATGCCTAACAACTGATAATGCACTGATTCTATGAGCATTGTTGTTTTCGACTTTTTTTAATTTATTGATGCCATAATTTGTGGGGAGATAAGTGCTAGAAGTACGCATGACAACACTACCATTATTCGGGTGTTATTGTTGTGTAGGTATAATGTCATACAGAAGCTGTCCTGACACGAGTACTGTTTCTTTTACTGTTGCATTGTCGATATAACTATTACGTGTTTCAGACTGTAACTGTGGTTAGTTTCTTACTAGTGAACAAATTTTTATATTACACTTTGATTTACACTTTCAGGTAGCATGTGGCTTTTCTGTGTTATTATTTGAACTATGCAGTTTCAATATTTTACACTTCATATTACAATCTACAGTTCAAAGCTGGACTATCTACACAGCTTGGAAGTTACTCAGGTTATTATTTTCCTATAATGATCTGCGTTTTGCATTTTGACATAAAGTAATTGTTGTCACAGCAACAACTACATTGCTCCTAATTAACTTGGAAATTACTCAGGATATTTTCCTATGATGATTTACGTTTTTCATTTTGACATAAAGTAATTGCTGTCACAGCAACAACTACATTGCTCCTAACTAACTTGGAAATTACTCAGGATATTTTCCTATAATGATTTACGTTTTCATTTTGACATAAAGTAATTGCTGTCACAGCAACAACTACATTGCTCCTAATTAACTTGGAAATTACTCAGGATATTTTCCTATAATGATTTACGTTTTTCATTTTGACATAAAGTAATTGCTGTCACAGCAACAACTACATTGCTCCTAATTAACTTGGAAATTACTCAGGATATTTTCCTATAATGATTTACGTTTTTCATTTTGACATAAAGTAATTGCTGTCACAGCAACAACTACATTGCTCCTAATTAACTTGGAAATTACTCAGGATATTTTCCTATAATGATTTACGTTTTTCATTTTGACATAAAGTAATTGCTGT
Organism: Limulus polyphemus; assembly: GCF_000517525.1. NCBI lineage: Eukaryota > Metazoa > Arthropoda > Merostomata > Xiphosura > Limulidae > Limulus > Limulus polyphemus. The sequence continues at coordinate 1,040,952 of NW_013665691.1, forward strand.
CACAGCAA
>NW_013665691.1:1041792-1067608 GCF_000517525.1 Limulus polyphemus
TACAGCACAACTAACTAACTTAGTCTCCTTAACTTAACTTAGGTAAATTAACTTACTAGGAGTATTTTCCTTATATAGATTTACGTTTTTCTTATTTTGTACATAAAGTAATTAGCTGTCACAGCAACAACTACATTGTCTCTCAACTATTATATCTGCTTATATATATATATATATATATATAGTTTGGTATTACAGGAATGAGCAACTGGCTGACATCATCTCACCTCGATATCACATTGTGCACAAATATTTCCCCCCAGCTGATATCAGTTCTTTGTATCAAACACTTATAAAGCTTTGATCGTGCTGTGCGGATGTTCGCCAGGCTAAAATGTCCAAAGTCTGAATTTTTTGTTGGAAATATTTTTGGAATGAAGTGTGTGTGTGCAGCCTTGTCAAGTGTATGAAGTTATCGACAAATGGGTTGAAGTACTGTCATACCCCAAGTTTAGAAAGCGATAATTACCTAAACCTGATCTACATAATATATCATTGCTTTGCTTTCAGGTGCTATCGATGACCAATTAACTGTCCCCATGGTCGTGACAAGATAACCAACGTCATTTGAAGGGCAATAAAATCTATAGTAATTGCTATCTATGAGCAAATTAAACACTCTAGATCTTCAAATCTTACTGTTTATTGTTGGTACTACTGACCGTTAACCGATGGGAACGTTTCAGGACTGTTAACTTCAAACCTCCGCCCGCTGGCTTTGTACAACAAAGTTTTGACCTGTATACAACCCTTAATGATGAGTTTAGTTCCTTACCTAATTATCTGCTGTTATGGCCCTGATTTTGCCATTACTACAACCCAGTTAGCCTCTCTCTCTCTCAGCGTAGCCTACCCTAGGTGCAGGGGACGACTTAGAATTTGCACAGCAGGGTCAGTTGTTTCAGTGCTTTTCATTGGTTAAAGACCTGCGCGGATAGGAGACCTTTAGAGTAGTCTTCTTTCTATGGATGTTTAAGAATGTTACAAAGTAACAGTTTATGCTGAATCTAGTAAACAGGTACTGCTATAGTAACACAATGTTTTAGTTTGGATTAATATTAAACAATAAACAATTGCAAGTTATAACTTTCGTTAATTTCAAAAAAATCATTTTGTGAAATAATTCGAGTTCATATGCCAACTTTTTAATGCAAAATGACATTTGATCTCTACTGGCTGAATCACAATAAGTTTTAGTTCTTGCAAGATTAATTAATACATCTAAGAAATTTGGACATGCCGCTGTATGGCCATTGCAACTTATACCTGCCGCAATTGAAAAAAACATAAGAAGTGGGAGTTATGGCGAGTATACCTGCTACACGTCAAGAAGTGGGAGTTCTGACGAGTCTACCTGATATACACCAAGAAGTGAGAGTCCTGTAAAGTATACCTGCTACACGTCAAGAAGTGGGAGTTCTGACGAGTCTACCCGATATACACCAAGAAGTGGAAGTTCTGTAAAGTCTACCTGATACGCATCAAGAAGTGGGAGTTCTGTAAAGTCTACCTGATATACACCAAGAAGTGGGAGTTCTGTAAAGTCTACCTGATATACACCAAGAAGTGGGAGTTCTGTAAAGTCTACCTGATAGACGTCAAGAAGTGGGAGTTATGAAGAGTTTACTTGATATACGTCAAGAAGTGGGAGTTCTAGAGAGTCTACCTGATACACACCAAGAAGTGGGAGTTCTGGAGAGTTTACTTGCTACACGGTAAAAACTGAAATTATTGGAGTTGATGAGTCTACCTAACATAAAGTAGTTGCTGTCACAGCAACAACAACTACATTGCTCTCAACTACACCACAGGAAGTGTACTTGTTAATGGGTCTGCAGGAATGTAAATGTTAATGAGTCTACTTATTGCACTACAGGAATGTAAATGTTAATGAGTCTTGCTGCTACACTACAAGAATGTAGATGTTAATGAGACTTGCTGCTACACCACAGGAAGTGTAAATGTTAATGAGTTTACTTACTGCACTACAGTAATGTAGATCTTAATGAGTCTACTTACTACAGGAAGTGTAGCTATTAATGAGTTTACCTGCTACACTACAGGAATGTAGATGTTAATGAGTCTACCTGCTACACTACAGGAATGTAGATGTTAATGAGTATTTTCTGCTACACCACAGGAAGTGTAGATGTTAATGAGTTTACTTGTTACACTAGAGGAATGTAGATGTTAATGAGTCTACCTGCTACACTACAGGAAGTGTTGATTTTAGTGAGACTACGTGCTACACTATAGGAAGTGTAGGTGCTGTTGCAGTGTGCTTGCTACACCAGAAAATGACTTTACTTTATACATTAGAGACATGTTAATTGTTCTGTTTCCATGGGCGCTGCGCTGTAGAAGCCACGGTATTTCTGACTTATTGATAAGTGGTTGCTGTTTGGCTTAGCGGTTGTACTATATATTGAGTCGTATACGTAGATTGTGTGATTAATTGATCTAAACGCATAATCACCCCACCTCGAAAAAAAAGGGTGTAGTTCTGTAATCAACGCACCTTACCAGGTGCAGGTGCTTGTAAACTTACGTATTGTTTAGTGAAACAAGTGTTTAATCCTGGAAACACCTCCTATACCACCCGAAATAATGCTTATAAGCCCAAACTAAATGTTACGAAATGTGTTTGGTACCCCTAAAGCCTTACAGTTAGATTGAGACGTGGATGCTTCTGATATCGCTCACTACAATTCAATAACACATGGCTTCTTGAAAAGGTTACAAGACAAGAAAGACAGGATTTTGCTAAGTTTCCACACTACAGTACAGAAGGTGTCAGGGCTTTGAAAGTTTCCTGTAACATTTTATAAAGTTTGGGTGCTTTTAAGTCTCCAGAATACGGTACAGAAGGTTTCAGTGTTTTTAAAATTTCCTGTTACTTTGTAAAGTTTTGGTGCTTCTAAGTCTCAAAACTACAATACAAAAGGTGTCAGTGCTTTGAGAGTTTCCTGCTACTTTGTAAAATTTGAGTGCTTCTAAGTATTCAGGCTACAACACAGAAGGTGTCAGTGCTTTTAAAGGTTTCTGTTACATTTTGAAAAGCTTGGGTGCTTCTAAGCCTCCAGATTATAAAACAAAAGGTATCAGTGCTTTTAAAGTTTCCTGTTACTTTGTAAAATTTGGGTGTCAGTGCTTTTAAAGGTTTCTGTTACACTTTGAAAAGCTTGGGTGCATCTAAGCCTCCAGATTATAAAACAAAAGGTATCAGTGCGTTTAAAGTTTCCTGTAACTTTGTAAAGTTTGGGTGCTTCTAAGTCTACAAACTACAATACAGAAGGTGTCGATGCTTTTAAAATTTCCTGTTACTTTGTAAAGTTTGGGTGCTTCTAAGTCTCCAGGCTACAATAGAGAAGGTGTCAGTGCTTTTAAGGCTACCTGGTACATTAAAAGAAAAAAAAAGTGCCTTCTTTTAAACTTTCGTATCATTGTATTAAAAGTGAGATGCTTTTAAGAATTTTTGGTACCCTGTTACATGCCTGGGTGTTGCTAGAACAGTCTCTAAAATGTGGGTGCTGTTATGGCCATTCAGAAAACTGAAATATGTGGGTGCTTGTTGACATCAGGTCAGGGTGCTTATGTGTCTACTCGCTCAACCTAAGGTAAACACTATTCAGGTGTTACCGCGAGGGAACGTATGTGAGTCACGGAAGTTACAGAGATGTACCAATCACAAGCGGGAGCAAAGGTTGCCTACTTGGTCGAGAGTAGGATGATGGTATTTGCTGTCCACCACGGTGTGACCTGGGCTGTGAAGATATGCTTTCCGCGACTGCGCAAAACTCTAACAACTTGAGTACACATACGCAATATCGAATATCGTATAAACGGTTTCAGAACAGAAATAAATTTAATGATAAAACGATGGCCCCTCAGTCTAATCATACAAGGCGATAGATATGTGTGTCTTGCTTGTGCGCGCTTTCTAGCTATAAGCTTAATAGAAAGCATGTGATGCCAAGTTACCATGCTTTCGTCACAACAGACACGATATAAAATTCTATGTGTGTAGGTGAAGTGTTAAGGTGGATTACCTGTCTATCTGATGAATATGCTGATACCGTTATTGAATAGAGAAACTTCGTGGTCTGGTGGTTGTTATCGAACACGATGGAAGCGGACCTCCCTTCTTCTTTTGACTGTCCTCTTGTTAACAGAAACAGCAAGTGGTTGCGGACCAGGACGGAGTGGCTACCGGCGCCGCGTAGATCATAGGCTGACGCCGCTTGTCTTCAAGCAACACATCCCTAATGTCTCTGAAAAAACCCTCACTGCCAGTGGACTCCCTGAAAAGAGTATCAGTCGCGATGATCCTCGTTTTAAAGACTTGGTGCCAAATTATAATCAAGATATTGTGTTCAAAGATGAAGAAGGTACAGGAGCAGACCGCCTGATGACCAGGGTAAGATCTCTTAGGAGTAACATAAGTTAAGATTGTTATATATGTGTACGTTGATATGCACCCTATTTTATATATATGTACGACAATATGTCCCCTATTATATATATATATATATATGTACGTTAATATGCACCCATTATATATATATATATGCTGTACGTTAATATGCATCAGCAGCATGTGATTATTTAAATAAATGTTATTGTCAAAAGAAATTTAGAAAACCTTCATCTATTAGCCTCTGCATTGTCTATATCCTCTATGCTTAACTGAGTCATTTTTAGGCTAGCTGTTATGCTAGTCTAAATCGGTAAAACTGTATCCATTAGTGTTTGTGCTTTCTGATAAGCTTCACTCATAATGTTCTGACTGCAATATAAACAACGCTTAATTTACGCCTAATCTATCCGGGTTTCAGATCCGGAAACTGTTTTCTTTCTGTTTTTTAACTTAAAGTAATTAATTTAAAGACTGCTTAGGTTTCACTGCGAACTGATATTTAACTGACTTAGTCATAATAACTACATCACTTAACTCCAAGCCTATCTCAAATGATAACTTCAATAACCTTTAAATTGTTACCTTATAAAACTCAAAATCCGCTCCCTACACCCAATAACAGTGATCTGGTAACTTTCCCTCCTACAAATTAAACACTGAATATATAGAGCTACGTGGATTTCAGTTCTTGACATTGCGATAACGTCCTCGCTATACGCAATTATTTCTCGAGGTAATCCAGTGAAATTAGTCTATAGAATATTAATAGTTTAAGGAAACACTTCAAACAGTAAACGTAACTACACTAGAAATAAGAAAGTAGGTAAGAAAACTGAGGAACTGATAGTATTTTTAGAAACTGTTTATGTTTTCATACCTCAGTGGTAGAAAACAGTTTTTGGCAAATAGGCCGAAACCAGAATAAGTAGTTCACTATTGGTAAGAATTTTAATGTTTTATTATGCCTATTTTTGTCTGGATTAACCATTCATGTTGTGTGTGTCTGGATTAACCATTCAAGTTGTGTGTGTCTTGATTTCCATTCATTGTTATATGTGTAGACTTTTAATTAGAAAAGAACACAAAACTTCCTAAATTTATAAACACCGTTTTTTAAGGAAATTTATTTATTCAAATGCTTTGAAAATGAACTGTTGAGAAATAACAAATATAAAAAAGATCCGCGAAAATTACTTGGTGCTATTATTCGTATGAAACACTTAATTGTTTTTGTTGCGTTGCAAATGTCAATGGCAAAAAGTTATTTTATCATACAATTGAAAACAACTTACAGCTCGAGAAGTGGCATTGCTGAATTCTACTGAATTAGTGTTAGTTTATTTAGTAATTTTTAGATTCTTATGAATCCTCATTTGCTTTCCAATTATTCAAGAAACACGCTTCAAAACGATATGTACCCTCAGCTAATTCTATTGTTATCTAGATGATAAAGGGAACACAATAGGCTTAATATCGATCACCAAAGTTATATATATTGGCAAAATAGTATTTATATGATTTAATAACTTATGTTGTATAATGTAATATAAAATGTTACAGCAAACAAAGGGAATTAATTGAGGTAACACATAAAGGAACGTTATTCTAATAAGACTTTATACAAACAGTGATATCTCATGGTATTAAGGACCGACATTCTTATCAAACTATACATATTTTACATTTCACAATAGGCATAAACTTAAACCAACGAGTAAACACGTCTAAAAATACATAAATAAGCACCAAGCCTGAACATATTATCAGAGTTATTATACTTAGCTGATATGTTATCAGCAACATGACATAATGTGTTACTATCGTTCTACGCTAAATCCGGATACCATATATAACCACGTTTTCTATATAACATTAATGAAAGACCTCTACTTAACTTATCATGTTTCTATACACGGAATGATCATAAATAACAAAGAGGGGTTAAAATATTGTTCATGTTTAATTTTCCATTCTTCTTTTTTTTATATATATAAAAACATTAAAAGATACATATCTACAAGTATTTACTCAGGTATCATCTCATCATTGAATGAAATCACTTCGAATGAAGTTTTGAACATGGTACTTTGTATATAAGAAGGTTTTGGCTTAGTCAAGTGTATGGTATGAAAGAATTGAAAACAACTGGTATAGGGTATGTTGAGGTATGCAAAAAAAAAAAATAATCCAGTATGCATGAAACATAAAATGTTTAGCTTATGTGAAGATATTATACCAAACAGGATATAATTTTATCCACTCGAGACTTTCGTTTCGTGTGAACAGAGAAATTGAGATTTATCAAAAATAACACTGGAAGAAATGAAAAACATTTGTCTTAGCTTTTGTCTTCCAAATAATTTTTATCCAAATGAAAAAAAGTAACAGTTGTTTAAAATTAAACTCTGGTCTGTATTTTTGTCGCAGTAATTTCTGTGACTCTGCTATGTTAAAGCATATCTGATAGTTGCTTCTATTTATGAAGATAATAATGAGCTATGTATATACATCATCATCTAATCGTTTTTAGGCTTTTTGTGACTCTGCTATGTTAAAGCATATCTGATAATTGCTTCTATTTATGAAGATAATAATGAGCTATGTGTACACATCATCATCTAATCGTTTTTAGGCTTTTTATTTTATTTTCAAGTTAAAATCAACGCACAGATCGATTCTTAGACCATTGAGTAATTGTAGTGTTCATAGCTATTGACAAGTGCAGAAAGTGAGATTCGAGTAAGAAGTGTTTATTACTAGCAACTTTTCTGTAGCAGACAAATATTACACTCAACTAACAGTCACATAGTTTTCAGTAAAATATATTACAGTCAATTGAAAGTGACGCAGCTTTCAGTAGCAGACTGATATTGCAATCAACTAACAGTCACGTTGTTTTCAGTAGCAAACAGCTAACAGTCACATTGTTTTTAGCAGCAGCCAGCTGAGAGTCACTTTGTTTTTGGTAAACAGATATTAAAACCAACGTACAGAATCCTGTAGCTTTCAGTAGACAGGTATAACAACCAACTGATAGAATCCTATAGTTTTAGTAGAGAAATATACAGTCAACTGACAATGTTGTGTACTCTTCAGTAGAAAGATATTACAGTCAGTGACAGAGTCACGTAGTTTTCAGTAGACACGTATTATACCCATCTAATAGAATCATGTTGTGAAGAACAGCATGCAACAAATATCCTTGCAGTTGATCGACAGAGACATTTTTTGTCAGTATACTGACAGAGTTATGCACGGATAAAAAACTGACAAAAGATGTTGTATTCTACCAGAAATATGTAACTGAGAACAATCAGCTAGTTTGATGACAGAGATATGTTTTGGAGGGAACTCAGCCACGATGTTCTGTGTTTGACCAGTACAGTATAGAAAATGCTATACATTTGAAAGCTCCATGCCAATAAGTAGAACTGCAGCTATACCAAATAACAAAGAATGTCATTTTAATAGGAAAGAAATATGCTGTTTCCTTATGAGTAGGATATACCTCTTGTCCCTTTCCAGTAAAATCAATACACTCGATGATGACAGGTACCTGATGATGACAAAACCTTGTCGAAACGTTGTACATTTGCTGTTATGTTAAACTTATATTAAAGTTCTTCTTCATTACCCATTCAAGCCGTCTTCAGCCATTATTAATACACTCGATGTTTACTTTGAATAGTGCCACACGTCTGTGCATTCGAAATACAATAAATAATTTTATTTATCTCTATTCTCTATGTCTAGAAGCTAATTAAGTGCCTTATCATATAACATGATAATAACAATGGAATCAATAAATCTCATGTTAACAGAAATAGGCCTAAAATCCAGAAATTGTCTGCTGTTCTAGCAGTTAGGAACTATGATTTTTACGTCTCTAAGAAATGCCTTAACAATAATCTTTCTTTCCAGTATGGTTATGAAAGGGCAGGCTTGTATTAACAAACACAGGTAACTTCCTTTACTTTCAACGATAAAAGAAAGTGTTATCGAACAATTCGTGATTGGAGCAAATAATTGAGACGCCTAACTAAGAAATATCAAATATTATTTTTTTACTATATTTCAGAAATTACTATACAACTTTTATATCAAAAGCAAAAAGGTGAAGTATTTTGCAAAACTTAGTAAGCCAAAATATATCTGAAAACTCTTCATGCACCTTCACCACCACATGTGACTTCATTACTACAAAATAAAAATAACAATGAAATATTTAAATTTTCCTTTAAATTTTTGAAGAAAAAGAAGACATGAAAGTATTTCACTCTTTTTCCACTGAAAAATATATAATTTTAATATACTTGTTTATAGAAAAATTGGACCGGACATAGCCTTTTGGTTGGTATACTCACACCGTGAATCAGAAGGTTTATGGTTTGTAGTCTCTTGTTCCCAAATGTGCACTCTCACTTGGGGATGTGCTATAAGAGTGACGGTCAGTACCTGATGATGACAAAATCTTGTCGAAACGCTGTACATTTGCTGTTATGTTAAACTTATATTAAAATTTTTCTTCATTACCCATTCAAGCCGTCTCCAGCCATTATGAGAGTAACTGAAGTGTATCCGGTGGCCGCTGTTGACTATGTGATTTATCAATTCAAAATTAGGAACGGTTTGTGTTCCTTTACGGGAAATTCCGGAAACAAAACAATCTATAGCAAATATTATTACGACTTTGTTCCCTTGACTCTGGCATAAGGTGGAAATATTAAAACTATAAAAATCTTCGACACGTCCACATCTAATTCGGTTTGAAATAAAGCTTCAGTTGGTTATTTGTAATTTGTAAGTTAAAACTGCATTTGACCAAAATTCTGCCAAATAATTTGGAATAGTCCAGCTTAACTCGTGTTTCATGTTTCTGTTAAATTCATGTGCGATGGCTTTGGTAAAATGAAAGGAAATGAAGGGAAGAACTGCGACTTTTCCTTAAGCAGAGCATTCTATCCTATTTTTTCATATATTTTTTTATCATGACCAAAGATCACCTTGAGAAGTTTACAGTTCTTAATGAAGACACTAACATTTTGTTTAACCTAACCATCATACAACTGGTTTACACCTGTTGCGAATGTACATAATTGCGTATGTACAATTCAACTTATTCAGTTGATTCTCTGGTACTTATTTTATATCTGCTGATGCTATATAATGGCTACATCAGATCCTTCTTGGTGGTACTTTTCAAATACGACGTTTTTAGAAATATTTTGGACTAATTCTAAACAGTTGCGGTCAGTAATGGACTAACTGACTTTCATCCCATTCGAGACAAAGAATTGTATTAGCAGATGATGCCGCTATCTAATTAATAACTGACATTTCGTGATGAATGAAGTATTCACAATGAAACCAAACCCATCGTTATGATAAAAAGGAACAATTTTTAATCAGTTGATGTATTTTCTGAAAAAATCGAAACCCCGTAAAGGCAAAATAATTTCTTGAACCAAACTAAAAGTTCTTGCCTGAAATATCAAATATTTTTACCTCAGGTGGCAAAGAACTAAATGTTTGGAAAATTTTGGAAAACTATCTCAATTTCTAATGTTAGGGATATTATACAGAAAACATGGATGATCCATCAGAATAGTAACGGCTTGATGGTTTTTTGAAACCAATGTACAAAACAGAATTCTTATTTTACAATTTGTCATATAAACTCTGTGAATTTGGCTTAAAAACATGAAGAAAATGCATTTGACTATGATTTGAAACAGTAAGATTGAAGCTTTTTAGAAAAACAAAACAAAAATTAGTTGTGAAGCGCAGTGAGTGATTTTGCCGAGAGTTTGTTTTAAAAAAGAAGAAAATATGCTTGTGTATTATACAAAATTTCAGATTAGACGCTTTAAAAGTGCGTAAAATTTTATTACAAACGCCTCTTCTACTTGCAAGACGTAAAACTATGTGTAATCCATAAAATATGTGTATTTTTTCATTTCTTTTAAGTTTGCATTTTCTTAAAGTTATTTTACAGATAAAACCACATCGCTAAAAACATTGCTGGACAAAGTTGATGACTTTTATGTGAAGTGAAACACGTACGTGCTATGCTACTAAGTAATTCAAAAGAAAAGTTGGACATTTTATGTAATCTCGTTAAAACTAGAATGTCGGGTTTTATGTCTGTCAGGCTTATGAGTTTCGTGTTTATTATCTCTGGCTTGAAAAAGCACAGTACCATAACAAATACATGTATATAAATATATGACATACACATCAACATATACTCGTATATAAGTTTGGAAGAGAGAATAAAGAAATCTAATTATCCCTTAATGATGATTTTTACTGTATGAGTGGTTAATGACAAAACGAATTTAGAAAATAGCCAGACATCCCAGTTAACTGATACAGAAAATGATATTTATTTAATTAGTCAGCGTGGTAGATATAAACTATACAGAACAGCCAGACGACTTATAACGACACACTTAAACTTTAAAGAACATCCAAATGATATAATCATTTACAGACAGTCGTCGATATCACCAACTGATGGAGATATGTTGTAGACAGCAGCCACGGTTGTCAGAGGTATATTGTAGAATAGGTTGGCAGAGGTATGTTGTAGAATCGGTTTGCAGAGGTATGTTGTAGAATCGGTTGGCAGAAGTATATTGTAGAATAAGTATGCAGAGGTATGTTGTAAAATAATTTCACAGAGGTATGTTGTAGAATAGGTTGTCAGAGGAATGTTATAGAATCGGTGGACAGAGGCATGTTGTAGAATAAGGTGACAAATGTATGTTGTAAAGTCGGTTGGCAGAGGTATGTTGTAAAATAAAGCAGCCAGCTGGGTGTCCCAGGCAACTGGAAAAGTTATATTGTACAATAATTTGGCCAAGCGTCATTCTGAACAAATGGAAATTTGTAATTTTAAGGAGAAGAAAGATGATCTAAGCTAGCAGATTTATACGTAATAAAGTGACACACTCAGACAAGCTGCTTATAGTGAGTCAGAAGAAGAGTATTTACATGTAGATGGATTCGACAATAAGTCAAATTGATAGATAAACTACAATCTTGACTTGTTTGTATTTTATGAACCATAAATATATATTTTCAACTAAAAGCACGAATTGACGCACGAAGATATTTTCGTCACGCAAGAAACCGTAATCAATCTCCTGAAACTCGCCATAAAAGCAATTACGTTGTTCTACGTTATCTCTTTTGTTCATCTGAAAAATATTTGTCAGTCCTGTCTATCAGAATTATTCATTTGTAACTATACGAGAAGAACATCATTTTTCTTTCTCGACTCAAAATAAACATGTGATACTTACCAATCAATCATGTGCAATAATGACACCATTCCAACCTCACTATTCATCTAACAACTCTACAAACTCCAATAAATCTTCTGATCCATAATTACATAATCCAGAAATTTCCCATTTCTGATGTAATTCTTCGTGAATTAGGCTTCTTGTTAACAGTGATGGAAGAATAAGTACCACTTCAAAAACATTTCATTCTATTTCAAATTGATAATCACACGCTTAATTTGTATTTGTAACTTTATTTAATAAAGTAATCTTATTTAGCATTTGTCCGCGCTCACGTTTGAGTATTTGTTCTGTCAAACATAATAAAATGATGCACATTTATCATTAAGTTAGATTATCTTGAACATAAACTACGCTTTCCTTATACCACAATAATCCTGAAAAGTTCTGTTTGGAACTTATTAGGACTTTGGTTTAAATCGGCATGGTTAGTCAAATTAAACTAAATGTATATAGGAAGACTACACTTTTTTCAAGACCAGTAACACAAGTGGTTATATTATCTTTTGACTTCCTGCAAAAACAACAACAAAAACAATGTTACAAAGAGTTTAGTAACACAGCCAAAGTACTTGTGTTTTAAGAAATAAAATTTTGAATACCAAAGTGTGAAATGCCTTTTTTTTTTTCTGTTGAAGTGTGATTCAAAGGTTTTATTCCGTTCTTTGTAAACTTGTTTTATTTGAAAAATTACTAAGTACAGCGTAAAATGCGTGTGTATGAAGAGAAGTTTTTAAGTAGAAGTTAAAAAACAAAAACAGTTATTTTTTGTTTGTAGTTGTAAGTTTAATAACGTTCCTCTACGCCAGCATCAGTTCACATTTTGTCTACTAGGGCAACACGTCTGATGTAATGAATGAAAAATCGTACTACAATATGTTTTATGTTAGACATAATTGTGCAATACGCATAGATTATCCTATAAAAGAGAAACAAAAATATTTCGTTTTGATTTGTGACTGGCATAAAGTTCGTCGCAGTTTTGTATAGTATGATAACACCAAATTGTAATCAGAATTAGATATAGCTGTTTTATCTAGTATTTATTGATCTATCAATTCTAAGATAACTAGACGTATTACCAACAGAGAGCTGCAATCTTAGAATCAAGGTCGTACATTTCAAGAGAGAAATCTGGGGTTAATGACTTTTGTTTTATTTTTAGAAGTCACCGATGGGTTAGCTGTAAGTTTACGGACTTACATCTTTAAAATAGCGTGGAACTAGAAACAACAACAATATTTTTAAAAATTTAAAGTTGAAATGATTTTCAAAACATGCTCTCATTTGTTTGTTTGTGAATGAACATAAAGCTACACAATGGGTTATATGTGCTGTGCCCACTGCAAGTATCGAAACCCGATATTTAGCGCTGTAATACCCGAGACTTGCCGCGGAGTAACCGGAGGGCAATTACTTTTATACATCTTGTATAAATTGATACATAATGCATCAATGAGGAAGTGTTATAATATGTAACATCTTTAACTTGGAATAACAACGTCAGTGGAATACAGATTGTAAGTGAAAGGACGTTTTACTATTATTATTATGGTCATTTTAAAACCGTAGTGAAGATATAAAGAAAAATATAGGAGGGTTTAATAAACAATTGAAAGCGTACACTTATTCTCAGTAGGTGGTTGTAATTGATATACAAATAGTATGTAATATTAAATTTTCTTTTTTCTTGTGAAGCTCAAAGCTACACTGTGCTCGGCCCACAGGAGTTATCGAAACCCGATTTTTGGCATTATGACCTGAGCCACTGGGAGGTTGACAACAAACAAATATATCCACTGATGCTTAGAATAAAACAAGAAAAAGAACGAAATATCTTAAAAGCTTTATCATACTCTTTAAGAACCCTTTGATATTGTAACCTTAAATAGAACCTTCCCAAATAAAGGTAAGAAATATTCAACACATTTATTGGATCCGAACTGTTTGTTTACATTAGTATTCATACTTTTGATAATAAATAGTCACATGCATAGAACACCTATGTAACTTTCCAGGTGTATAAGTTATCTTTCTTCTTTTTTTAACCTTTAAATGTTATTGAAAACTTCTATATCATGTGTGTTTTTTTGTGTCTACTGATGATAAGAGTTGCTTGTCAACTTGAAAATTTTCTTTTGTTCTGTATAAATAATAATAATAAGCACCTTGCTTTCAAATTATATAGTTGACATCATTAAGGAACTTGAAATTAGTAACGTCGTGAAAAACAATAACATTTGTCTAGGTATGACTAATGAGTTTCATGTTTTGTTTTCACGAAACGTCTATAAAATATATGAAACGTAATGTGGTTTTCAAAGCCGTCGTTGTTAACGTAATTGCCCATATTTAGCGTCTCAAACAAAAAAATCTAAACTGCAAAACACAAGACGGTATCAATTAAGATTAGGAAATAAAAATATATTTGACTTATTAAGAAAAAAGTTTCGTGTGCTTTATAAGTCCCGCCATTTATCGTTTCCACATCATTATCTTGTTAAAACATTATTTTTCAAGTAATAAATTTATTCAAATATAAGTATTTTCTTGAGTGCTCGAATGATTATTATCATCTTTGTATCTGAAGCTTGAGCCGTCGTTATCCTATTTGAGCTTTCAAAGAAACGCAGTATGCACATTGTTCTCGAATAATCAAGAGTATGGCATGAAACAAACTATGTAAAATTGAAATGCTATTATACACTGGCTCATTAAATACTGATGTGAGTTAAATTATCGTCACTCTTATTATTATATAACACATATATTACTGGTAAATATAACATTGTTTGGTTTTAATGTTTATAAGTTGTATGATTGAAAAATAACACATGTATTTTTATTTATTACACAACCATTCTGAACTTGACAAATAGCACTTGATACTCGCGAATAATGTACAAATATCTTATGGATATTGATATAAGAAACTAACAGAAAAACGACTGTCATTACCTGGCATTGTGGACGAGTGTGAAATCGGCTAAGATTATAGACAGCTTCTAGTCATAAAAAGCATTAAATGGATTCCTATTGTTCCACTAAGGTGTGGAGCCAGGTTGTAACTTGTCTTGGCAAAAGGCGGTACAGGCACAGAACGAACCGTGAGAACTGAGACCAACCGAATCCTTCGTGGCTTCTATGGTGAAAAGCTCCGCATTCCATTACTATGGCGAACTCTCTATTTCATTCTGTTTCAGTCCCGTCGTAATGGGTTTACGACATAGTCTGATTTGAATGTAATGGATATTACTGTAGCTCAGCATGCTCGTTCTACACCCCCCACCCTCAGGGCCACGCGAGGTATCTCATCCCTTTATCTCTGTGGTCCCTGGTGTGCTATAAGCTATAAGCCTGTTCCCTAGGTTGACAGAAAGTCGTGTATCCTTATATTGGGGCCACGGCCTTTTGGTTGCATTCACCTGTGTCGAATAGTACAAGTATTGTTGATCAGTTTAGGCTTAGTTAATGTTACTTCAACATATAAGAAGACTAGCGAGAGTATTTGTTGTCGGTTAGTTTTTGTTGTAGTCACTTGTACATAAAAAATAACTTGCGTATTGTTGATCAGTTTAGTCTTATTTGTTGTTTCTTATAGATACAAAACTAACTAGTGTATTTTTTATCCGTTTAGTTAATGTTGATCAATTTTGTCTTCGTTATAGCTACTGTCTATTTAAATAGGATAATATCTATATTTACAATATACCATTATTCCCATACATATACCAAGGTAACACATGAGTAACTGTTAATCCACGAGACGCGTGAGCAGAGACAATTCGATTTGGTTTTGAATTTCGCGCAAAACTACACGAGGGCTATCTACGCTAGCCGTCCGTAATTTAGCAGTGAAAGACTAGAGGGAAGGCAGTTAGTCATCACCACCCACCGCCAACTCTTGGGTTACTATTTTATCAACGAATAGTGGGATTAACCGTCATATTATAACACCCACACGGCTGAAAGGCGAGCATATTTGGTAGAACATGGATTCGAACTCGCGACCTTCAGATTGCGAGTCAAGCGCACTAACCACCTGGCCATACCAGGCCGAAACAATTCGAATAATTGATAACTTTAGTTAATTTTATTTTGTGCAACGTTTTAGGTAGGCGCTTTTCATCAGTAGTAAGTACCGTGTTACATAGAAACTAGGCCTGGCATGGCCAGGGCTAGGGCACTCGACTCGCAATCTGAGGTTCGCTGGTTCGAATCCCCGTTCCATCAAACATGCTCGCCCTTTCAGTCATGGGGGCGTTATAATGTTACGGTCAATCCCACTATTCGTTGGTAAAAGAGTAGTGGCGGTGGGTGGTGATGACTAGCTGCCTTCCCTCTAGTCTTACACTGCTAAATTAGGGACGGCTAGCGCAGATAGCCCTCGTGTAGCTTTGCGGGAAATTCAAAACAAACAATATATAGAAACCAGGCTAAGAAAGAATAAATATTGATAAGCATCTTGTTCTCAAATTATATAATTGACATTATTGAGATAATTAACATCGTGGAAAACAATAACATTTGTCTAGGTCTGAATAACAAGTTTAATGTTTTGTTTTCACGAAACGTCAATGGAAGATACATTGAAACATAATAGGATGTTGCCCAAAGCTGTAGTTGGAGACGTAATTGCCTATACTTAGCTTCTCAAGCAAAAATAAAAATTGCAAAACACAAGACAGGATCATGTAAGTCATACCTGGATTAGGGAATAATTTTTATTATTATTATTTATTAAGAAAAAAAGTTCATCCGCTTTACAAACTCTACCATTTCTCATTATCCGCATCATTACCTTGTTGAAAAGACTATTTTTCAAGTAATGAATTTATGAAAATGTTGGTGTTTTCTTACGTGAATGAGTGATTATGCTTTGTATTTGGAACCTGTGTCGTCTCTCTTAGCCTAGTTTCTATGTCACATGATAATTACTGATGACGAAGAGCGCCTATCTAAAACGTTGCACGAAATGAAACTGAATTAAATTTTTATTTAGACGTGTTATGTTGACCATTTATTACATTTTATCCAAGGTAACCCTGCCCATGCTTCAATAACAACTGTCATTCTCTCAGCTCAATTTTCGCACTTACACGATGCTCGAAATTAACAAAAGTGATAAACTTCCGATAGACAGTTTTCTAGCTTTGTAAACAGTTTGTGTTCATGTTCAATGGTAAGATTTATTCTATTTATTTATCCATCTTTCTTTCGATATTTGTGAGGAAAGAAAGGTAGGTTTATGTATTGCCAGTAATGGGCGAGATGAGTTGATGGTGCGTTGATTCGAAACTCTGAAGTGTATTTAAATATCTATTGCACATTGTAACGAACTGGTAAGAAATCTACCTTTGTCGCTTAATACACATACAAATACTTCAGTTATGTAGTTAAATGTTCATTCTTCCTGGTAACATTCTAAATAAACCATAGAATTGTTTATGTTGCTTCTAGGTAACGAACACATTTATAGCTTGTTTGTTTGTTTGTTTTTGAATTTCGCGCAAAGCTACACGAGGGCTATCTGCGCTAACCATCCCTAATTTAGCAGTGTAAGACTAGAGGGAAGGCAGCTAGTCATCACCACCCACCGCCACCTCTTGGGCTACTCTTTTACCAACGAATAGTGGGATTGACCGCCACATTTTAACGCCCCCACGGCTGAAAGGGCGAGCATGCTTGGTGGAAAGGGGATTCGAACCCGCAATCCACAGATTGCGAGTCGAGCGCCCTTACCACCTGGCCATGCCTGGCACGTGCTCCTTTACTTGGAACTTTAAAAGATTGGGTTCTGAAGCCAACGCTTTCAAATTATGCAAATAATTTTTTCGTAGTTTCTAAACGTTGTTCACTAAAATAGCAATAAGGCTAGCTCGCTTTTACATTTTTTTTGTCTCGTATTATAAATATGCAATTTCCGAGACGAGTTACAAACGATAAAGTTTTCCTATTCGAATAATAATAATTAAAAAAGCCAAACAATGTTTTTTTTACCGAAGTAAATTCTAAACCAGTTTATTTTTTCTTTCTTTAGCCCAGGAGTTAATCCAATGAAACTCAGTGGGTTGTTGATGCATGATCTAAGCCTTAGAATATCATGTGCGTAAATCCTTTTAGATACGCACTGTGCCTTTCCGAAATAGGGCGCTATTCGAAGTTAATTTAAAGCATCAGAGCAACGCTAAGCCTTCTTCTAATAAGTTACTGTTGTTTAATTGTATATTCCTGCATTATACAGTGATCTATGTAATTTAAGATAGACCTTCGTATATACATGGGAGGCATTGATCTTCTAAGGTTCTTAAAGCTGTTGGGAAACGTTCATTATTTTATGAATCTCGGGGCGTATATAATCTGTAAAAATAGTAGTTTTATGCTATCCTCTTTGATATGTATGATATAATGAATCAGGATTATCACCTACAAATGACATCTATCGCGTGACCTCCAGAAGATAGCCTACTCCAACAAAGTCTGTTTAGGTGTAGACTATATGGTATCCGAAGATCATGCGTCTGTTTGAAATTCAAGAATTCATTAAATGAATGTTCCACTCTTGGCTCTCCGACTGCGTCAATACTTGGTTTTGTAAAATGGTATAGCGACTTTTGTTGCTGAAGTCACCTAGTTTGGTAAGGTTGAATGAGTGACGCAGTAAAGAGCAAGGGTTGTTGGACCATAGGCGCCATCTTTATTGTTCATAAAGTACAATGTCACGTGATACTTTGAAACCAAATTGCAAATAAGATGTTTTATTTCTTTCTATCTACATTATAGATGATATAAAAGATTTCAATAAACCTATAAATTTTTCATTCATTAGATTCGACTCGTGCATTCATGTCTATGAAATAAATGAAAACTAGGTGAGAATAATCACTACAAACAACATAAACACATTTGTACGAAACGATTTAGTATTTATTTTAAAATTAGTTATGCGTCGAATGCGTTGTTAGAAAATGCAGCGAATTAATAAAGTTCACATACCAAAAACAAAACAGTAAGTATTGAGAGATGTAATTATAATTAGGTAATAATTTTTATGGACAGGAATATGTGTCTACTTTCATTGTAAACCAAAAATTGTTATTTCTAGTACAAACAAATTAATAATTAAGTTTACGCTATATAATACCGAAGAGGATTATGACAAAGATGTAATGATGCATTAAACTAGAATTGTTACTAAGTCGCATAACTCGAAAATTGATTTGTTATTGAGCTGTAGCTTTTTAATGATCATCTTCCTACTAATTTAAATAACACCAATTTTATTATTTATAATTGGAAATTTTAAGATATTCCAATGTCTTGTATAAATTCTGATGCAACTTTTATACGATTGCTTTATACATGTTTTTATAATGTTAAGTTACTTTGATATAAAGTTTGTAAAAAAAACAAAAACTTATAGACTTATCGAAGTATACCTTTCTATATAGTTTCATCTAAGTATTATTGCTCAGAAAATATATCATTATCAGAATTGTTTTTCAAGTATTATTACAATATAATGAAATTGTAATGGAAGATTAAATTTTGAAAATATTAGCAAATATGCAGTTAAACGATTAAATAAAAAAATTACATAGTAGGTGTTGTAACTTTCTATAAGTATTTGAACTTATTAGATACTAATTTAACTTCGTTGTTTGTTAGATCTGGTAAAATGTTGTCCTGCGATAAGAGAGGGATTCTAGGACCTGTGACTTACGAAACCGTGTGTGTGTGTGTGAAGACGTTACATATACTTAAAGAGAGAAAAGACAATTTAAACTCGGGAGAAAGTATAGGATATTGTGTTATGTTTACAAATAGGAAATAAACTAAAATTTATATCTAAAAACAGGACACATCTCAAGAGAAAGTAAAAATAGATGTACATTATTTAAACTTAAAACTAAAAGTATAATACTTCAATATTAAAACTTGCATCAATAATTTAATCTTGGTGTTCATAGCTTCATCGTCAATCTTCATTGTCTTCATTAGTCAAAAAATCAGCAAACACAAAGTTAAGGAGATCAAGTATAGGATACAAGAAGTCTTTAGCAGCTACCATCAAGGGTACTGTAATCATTCCAATCATAGTGTAAGTTACATACAGGGTTGATTATGCATATAATAATCCTGAGGTAAGGATACTAATAAACACAGAAAATAAGTTTGCCCTAAGCTATCATGACTTTCTTTGATTACTCATACACGAATGTGAGCTATATATCTATATCACCGGCTCCCTGTTATATACAATTTACTGCCCAAAGGAAAGTCAGTTTAGGGTTAATGAAACTTAACTTCTTGTTACTGAGATAATGTGCAAAATAATCGTTTTGTTACATTTACATACACTTTTAATTGTAGAACTCGTTTTGAGACAAATTGTCAGTTGTTTTTTTTAAATCATAATCAGTTTCATACTGTGTAATAATAATAAATATAGTTTCGTTTTTCTGTCACATTACTGTTCGTTTCATTAACATTTTGGAAACATCACACTTTCCTCACCTCTAGACAGTCATAATATCAGTCGAGGTGATCTTATTTAATAAAGTGGTTCCGAAGCTTTGAAGCCAAGGATTCGAACATCACATTTTCCTCTCTTCTAGAACAGTCACAGCATAAGTCCAGGTGATCATATTTAACAAATTGGTCCTAAAGTTTCGAAGCCAAGGATTGAAACGTCACACTTCCATCACCTCTATAACAGTCATAGTATCAGTCCAGGTGATCTTTATCAAAGAATGTTCAGTTCTATGGATTGTTTGTTTGGTTTTGAAGTTTCGTAGCCAAGGATTCAACATCGTATATGGGTTACTAATAATTACTATGGTCAGTTTGAATAAACAACCCGCCTATAAATCCTTGCATAGTCAAGCAGGATAGGTAGAATAAGTCATTCAGAGGAAGATATGTTTCTTACTGGACGATAAAAAAGGAACATATTTATCACATAATATTTAGAACATGTAAAACATACATCTGTAGAAAGTATCGTGGTAATCAATGCAACGAGAAACGTGTATAGTATATATAAGTATATCGATCTGTGACTATTTACAAAGTCATTGAAGGTGAGGCGATTATAAGTACGTGCAAACATATTTATCAGAGTACTTTCTATTATTTTATAAACATGTTTTTCAAAACACAAGCTAAGGACAGTTTTGCATAACATTAGTTAATGTGAAAATATTACAAAGTACGTAGTATGTTACTATTGGACCCCCAGTGACTCAACGGTAAGTCTTAAGGACTATAATGCTAAAAACCGGATTTTGATACCCATGGTGGGCACAGCACAAATAGCCCATTACAAACAAATAAATTGTACAGTACAATGTTTCCATATTCCCAACCTGCTTATGTATCTATTTACTACAAAGGAGTTCCATAAAACACAATCACACGTATAGTTCCTTGAAGGTACTGCAAGTAAGAATTTCAGTTTAAACAAAAAATGTTTTTGTGTGACTATTGTTCATTTGCTCAGGGCTTATGATGAAGAAAAATCACACTTTCCTAAAATAATGGACTTACTCTGTTCAAGTTTAAACATCAGTGAGTTTACTAAGATCCCAATGTACTCTCAATAAAAATTTCTGGATAAAAATAAGTACGGGTATATAATAATATTTCAACCACGGTATATTTACATATATCCAGTGCCGACGAGGCCTCTAGTATAATACCAGGGCTTTCGGGCCGACTGGGGTACAATAAATGGTATTCATATTATCAAACCACCTGACAACAACTGTTTTACGGCATGAACTGGTTTAAAGTGTGTAATTTTTCATCACTTTTAACACTTCAGACATAGGCTAAATGTTTTTAATTCACTTTACTGCCACGGTTTATGTTATTTAACAGAACATATTTATTTGTAAGCTTACATTAGCGTGTTAGCATTAAACCATGACATAGCAATACTACCCCTACTCTGTCCGTTCAAAAGGACCCAGTGGCTCAACGATAAGCTTCAAGATTTAAAACGCTAAAATTAAATTCGGTGTTCCATCTCTGTGTTAAGCGCAGTACAGGTAACCCATTGTGCAGATGGGCGCTTAACAACGTACAAACAAACCGTTCAAATGATAAATTGTGATTTGAAAAATCAGTGAAAAGTTGTTAAAGGATATAAATATATAGTCACAGTCTGAAATTTCTAACGGAACTCAGTAAAAAAATTAGGAATAATTGCTTCATTTAGAACAGATTCACCAGGCTTCTTTCAGTATGTGGTCTTAATCAATTATGGTCAAAGTAAAATACAATGAGTACAATCAGGATAATTATCATCTCAGTTTTATACATATACGTCTAGAAAATAAAATAATCATTCATGTAGCATTCGAGTGGCTATCTCCAGATCTTCGTCACTTGTGATTAAAACAATAGTTTTTGTTAGGAATATCATATTTATCTGTCAGTAGACTTGACGAATCTTAGAGATATATATACGAAACAAAAAATATTCCTATTGTGATTCGTATTTGATAATCAAGAAACTCACAAATATAGTTTCTACCTATTTTGTGGAAGTGAACGTACTCGAAACGTTTTAATATTTTTAAATGCTATAAAAATGTTGATAAAAGTTTCAATAGACTTTTCTTTGCACTTTCCATAGAACTGGGCCTGACATGGCCTAACAATTAGCGTGCCCAGGCCGTGGATGCGATATAAGTGTGATGGAGAAATTCCAATATTCGATCTGACGAGAATAGCTTCCAAAAGTTAGCGGTGGGTGCTGTTGTCTAGCCGCTTTCCTCCTAGTCTCTCAGTTTAAAATTAGGGGTGGCTTTGCGCAAAAATTCTAAAACAAACAATCCATAAAACTGAATATTCTTTGATAAAATGTGCTCGTTACTACAAATATACACTACTGCTTTTAAACATCTTAGAAAACAACTGAGATAACTGAGTAAAATACGATATATCACTCAATTATAAGATCAGTCGAAAATTTCCGGCGTTGATACGGATTCAGTGTTTAATTATGCTTCAACGTTCTTATAGTTAAGCCTTTTTTAATGTCGTAGCAGTCCTATAGAAGTTCGCTTATTCTTTCTTAGCGTAATTTGCCTAACTCATGACTGGTATTTTGAAAAGTAGCCAGAACTATTTACTGCTTTTTTTTTATTTTGTGGTTGCTTAACAAACATTGAGTATTATTTTTTTACAAACGAAAAAAAACAAACAAAAACAAGGCCCATTTCAAGTACTGTTTCAACTAAATGGCAGTTTCGACATTCACTTGATAAAGACACAAAGTCTTGGCTGACAGTTTTTGTTTAGATGAGTTACCCAACAATAATAAAGTTGACCAGCAAACCGTTGACGATCTCGTTTGTCACTCTAAATATTTAACCACGCACACAAGGGGCAAAGGTCAAATGCTCACTAAAACAACGCTTGATGTAGTGGAGGGCAGACACGTAAGATTGCCTGGTAGATTCTCTTCCCTGAATGGCTGGCGAAGGTTAAAGTCCAGCCCTCAGCCGTAGGACTTTACTATCATAGCAAGCTGTTGTAGCTTCAATGGCTAGAGTGGCGATACTTTTTTACCCCGATACTTCAAAGCGACTATTAGTTCCAAGGTTAACAGCCCCTTACTTTAGGATGGTTTCTTTTTGAAATTGCACATTTTTGATGATTATGTGTCAACTGCGGTGTTAAAGCAGCGGATACACGTGTTTTCTCGTGACGTGATGCACGAAAATATCTACAATTGAAAATGACACTTAATTTCTCATTTCTGGAAAAATAAAATAAGTTTATCTAAAAATATTCTCAAGATAAATTTCTTCAAGTAGCGTTAAAAATCCTCTTAGTTGGTTTGGAGTAAATAATGGTGTTATTTTATATCAATGACTTTATTGACTTGCCAGTTATTTGAAACTTAGTTTAGAGATTGTTAAAAAAAAAATCAAGACACTAAGAACGAAACGTAGGTTACGATAAGGTTTGTTTTTATATCTTTCTGGTTTTTCATAATAATGATAAACACAACTATCAAATAAACTTGATTTGATTGTTGATAAGCGCAAAGCTGCACAATGAGCTAACTGTGCTTTGCTCATTTCGGGTATCGAAACCCGAATTTTGGCATCGTAAGCCTGCAGACTTAGCGCTGAGTGCTGGGGGGGGCATCTACTAAACTAAAATAACGAAAAAGAGGATGTTTTCAATCTTCATGTAAATTATAATAGCGTTATTTGTTTAACTTTAATTGTTTTACACTAAATTGTTTTTATTGATTGGCTGTTTGGCTAATGTTTCTTATTTAATCGCACAACTTTACGTACTCAAAAATGACCTATAATACCAAAACTTATTTTTTTAAAACTGTCCATAAGTTCGTTAGCCGATAGACAAAATATTACTCAGAATACAGAGATGGATAAGAAAGCTAGTGTTGATACTAGCAGGTCACCTGGAAGAATCAAAATGGTGGTCCCTTGGTATTAAATTGGTTATGAAGTACTTGTTTGTACTTCTTTACTCTCCAACAAGACATAGCTTTAGTTATTTAAGAGGAAAAACTATATAATTTACTCCCATTTACATAGACTGCTTTCACCTGGACGTAGCGCATCTAGCACCGTGTTGCAGGAATGCCGTCGTGGATTGCGGCGCCCTTCGCCTAGGCCAGCCCATCGCCCTTCGAGACAGGTGTAAATTACAAAGCTAGTGGTTGCCTCTGGCCTTCTACACATGCATGAACAACCAGTCCAGCTTGGCACAGACGGTGCAGAAGGAGGGATAGACAAACCTACATGGTGTTTAAGTGGTATGGCTGGTATGCTTAAGGAGTTATGCCATAATCTTAATTTACCTCGTAACAGCTTTTCAAGGAACACCTGAGTAAAAAGTTAGACGTCGTGAAAAACATTATTGTTTTCATTACACGAGATACTTACTGCTTAAGTCAGGGCAACCTGATATTTATCCATATAATTTTGAATATCCTTTAAGGGGTTAAATTTCAGAGAGATAAGAGTATGGGATCTATAGCCTTCAACTTTTTAATTTCTGCTTTTCGTCACATTTTTGGATTGAATCTTCAGGCACTGATATTTTATAATATACAATATATTGATATCTTCCTCTAAGTACCAATTAATATACATATGTATTGAAAATTACTTGTAGAAAACGTTCTACAGGAATATATTTAGAAGCAGACAAAGAGACAGACATTGGATTTTGTTTTTTTGAATACATAAGTACACACATTAGGAAGATCCTGATGATTTACACTTCAGTCTCATAGCCCATTGTGTAAGTTCTACAAGTTTTTTGTTTAAATACTATTATTATCTACCGTCGAAATATATTCCAAGACATATCTGTTTTGCCTTGAATCGTATCGTTTATAGTTTCAAGTTGATTTAATATTTTGTCCCAAATTTCATCATACCATAGTACAGTAGATTTCAGTAAATAGTAACTGGTTCTTTTTTTAAATATGACACCATTTTTATTGCTGCTCACTAACCATTATTAGTTATCTATTAGGTCATCAAGAAATTATTGTCGCGTTTTGGAACACATTCTTAACCCCCCCCCCCAAAGAACGTACATCACGTATAATAGTTAAACGAACCGCCTAAACGTCATGTTAGTATAGCTATATAAGGTATAAAGTTTAGTATACTCTAATCCCTTATAATGATGGCACACGACGAGATACATATTCGGCATGTAATGCTGTTAGATGTTGTTGTTTTTGAAGTTAAGCACAATGCTACACAATGGGCTATCTGTGCTCTGCCCACCACGGGTATCGAAACCCGGATTCTAGCGTTGTAAGTCCACAGACATACCGCTGTGCTACTGGGGTCAATGTTGTTAGAATACAAGAAGGGAAACAACGCCTCTGTACTCACAAAGAATATCAAAGAAGTTTATGGAAATATTTTGAACGTTCGTAAGTGTCAACTGTGATGACAGGGGCCGACATGTTGGAATTGATATTGATGCTCTGAAGACGTTTGTTAAGTCTAACCCAAGGCAACACACTCGTGAAATGGCTCTGAAATTGCACGTCTTTCATGAAACAATACGTAAACAT
>NW_013665691.1:1068608-1075650 GCF_000517525.1 Limulus polyphemus
CGTAATGCGCGTGAACCATTTTTGGACAGAATTGTCACCGGTGACGAAAAATGGATTCTTCATGCGAATATCAAACGACAAAAACAATGGCTCAGTCCTAGACAAAAACCACTTCCGCAGAAAGTGATGCTTTGAATAGGGTGGGACATCAAAGGAGTAAGTCATTTCGAACTTCTCAATCCACAGCGAATTGTCAATGCAGAGATCTATAGTCTGCAACTGGAACGTTTAAATCAAGCCCTTCATCAGAAACGCTCTTCACTCGTCAATCGGAAAAGTGTTCTTCTCCACGACAATGCACGTCCACATATGCCACGTTTGACGCAACACAAGATAATGGAGTTGGGTGGGGAAGAACTTCCCCACCCAACATATTCTCCGGATATGGCAACATCAGATTACCATCCTTTTCGTTTGCTGCAACACCATCTTAATAGGAAATCGTATGCAAATGTGGAAGGTGTTAAAGAAGATATCGACATTTTCTTTGCTTCAAAGCCAAGTTATTTCTTTAATCAGGACATTAACAACCTGATTGTAAGATGGAAAAGCATCATCGATAAGAATGTAGACTATTTCATTTAATAAATGTTATATATATATATATATATATATGTTCGGGTTTTTTCATCTAAAAAAAGCGACATTAATTTCTTGACGACCTAACAGAAGCCACTGTTGTTGTAAAAGCTGTTGAATTTAGAGTTGACTGAAAATAACGATAAATAGACTTATGATCACGACTAATAAGTACACTTTTTATTTTCTTGTAAATAAATGGTTAGAAACCACTCATTAACTTGCAATTAATATGCAGGTATGAGTAGAGAGATATTTAGTACACGAATGTTTTCTGCTGTAAGCCAATATTTCTTCGTCCTTCATACGTTTTTAAAGTTTAAAAGCTAGAAATCTTTTTTTTTCATTAAGAGATTTAACCATTATTGCCATTGCTGTTGTGAATGCCCGTTATCCTCATGATATTTGCTCATTCATCAACTTTCTCAATTTAATACCATTGTACAGAGAATCAATAACTACCACATATAGGACATTCAGGTTATGGAACACAGGTGAGAAGAAACTTAAATGTAGAATAAAAAAATCAGACAGGAAAGATCAGATCTTTTAGCTGTTTATTCCTTTCAAACTCTGCTTTTTTATGGTCGGAAAGGTGAAAGAAGGCATGAATAAAGAAACGCGGATTCTAGAGTTGTAGCTGGTATCTTGTTCCACTGTTCCTTTAGCTCTCTTTCACCTCCTCTGCATTCTACCATGTGAAGGAGTTTTGAACTCGTATTTCAATAACATTGGTCAACATATGTGAAATAGAGAAGATTATACATCGTTCAGGACTTGCAAGTAGGCATATGGTACAATAACGGGTAAATCTTTGCTTTCCAAAACGAAATCTTGTGAAATAGATACAGGGGTGTAGCTAGACCTTTAAGTATTCGAGAGCGAAGCCCCCAGTAGGAGTCTATGGACAGAGGTCCAGGTGGGGACAACCAATTTGCATATTATCTTAGGACTATTACTTGGTAGGTAGTAGTATGCTAAAATACTGACCACTTATTAAATTTAAAAGCCAAATAGTCAGAAATCATGGACAAATGTGACGCTGTTTATTCGCTTCTAACATTATAACTAGATAAGGCTGGAAAAGTTGCAGGTTTCATTCGCAATACAGACTTAAATTTAAAACCATAAGTGAATGTATTTTTAAGAACGATTAATTAAATTTGTTTCGCCCATAAAATAATTCGAAAATAATTTTAAAAATATAAATCTATTATTTCATCTAAACGTTTAATCTTTGTTTTAGGTTTATAATGTATATAATACAGTATATTAAAAACAATACACCACAGTTAACACCTAACACTTACACTCCAAAAATTAGGTCCATTCTTTTTTATTTTGTAAGGTGTTAACACTTGCACTTACATCTGCATTTGAAATGTTGCCCAATGTGATAGCGTGAGTTTAGTTTCCTGAAAGCACAAACGAGTCTTTAAGGGAAAATTTCAAAAAAACAATAATAATAAAAAGAATTCAAGAGTAATGTTTCAGTTGGAAAGTGAATTCCAAAAAAACATCCTCTCTAGTCTACATTTATGACACGTGGGCTCCAACAATACCTTTGCAAGTTCATGGCTATGCCGCTGCCTATATACACAAATTATAAAAATACTCACCTTCATTTACTTTTCTTCTTTTCGTAAAAAATTCAAAAATATTAGTTTTAGATGTATGCATCGAAAACTTAGTGAATAATTAAACAGTGCGCGTGGCATTAAACAATATCTAATGATCTCTTACAATTATTTGTTGACGGTTTTGTTTGATATAAAGAGATCTTCTTTCAAAAATATCAAACTTGACTCACATGTAAGTGGTGTCATGTGAACTTAGCTTTTTTTTCTCAGTTTTCTCTCTAGGTGCCCCCCAGTGGCACAGCGGTATGTCTGCGGACTTACAACGCTAGAAACCGGGTTTCGATACCCGTGGTGGGCAGAGCACAGATAGCCCATTGTGTTGCTTTGTGCATAAATTCAAACAAAATCTCTCTAGGTATTTATGTTAAAAATCACATATCAAAATACCATGTTTAAAGCATATCTTGAATATCATGTTTCAAGCGCATATTAAATACCATTTTTAAAGCACAAATAAAATACCATGTTTAAGCCACGTATTCAATGCCATGTTGTTGCTTTTCGGACGAAATTATCATGAATTAACCTAATCAAAATAAAACTTTAACTTAAGAGATATGCTGAGATATATTTTTTCAACGTAAAGTTACCCAGACCTTCCCTTTACAAACAACTTTCTACACTTACTAAAGCATTGAACTTAATTATCATTTTCCTTTTGTTTTAGCGGAAAATTGCACAATAGGTTATCTATGCTGTGTCTGCAGTTGGAAATCAAACCCTGAATTTTATCGTTATAAGAGGTCAAGTATGCCGCTGAACCACTGGGAACGTTAATCCTTATAAATAATAAGTAACTAATATCAATTTATTTATTTGAAATAGTTCTAAACTTTTGAATAAGCTAGACTAAATAGTTATAATAAATTTCAATATTATAATTTTCCAAAATACTTCAAACACTTGGAATTCTTTTTGGTCAAATAATTCTAAACATTGAAAGATCCTGAATTTACTTTTCAAAAACAAGAAACAAACATTACAGAGCATTCCGTTTTATAAAAAACAAAGCAAAGCAAAGAAGAATAAAATAAAACGAACTTCAAGAAGACTTTGATCTTATCAATTATAGACAAGTAAAAAACAACAACAACAGTGAT
Source organism: Limulus polyphemus (assembly GCF_000517525.1). Classification (NCBI taxonomy): domain Eukaryota; kingdom Metazoa; phylum Arthropoda; class Merostomata; order Xiphosura; family Limulidae; genus Limulus; species Limulus polyphemus. Next base: position 1,071,928 of record NW_013665691.1, read on the forward strand.
TTCGTTTTTGTTACTTTTTTCCCCCTTGAAATCATATTGAACGTAATTTTCAGAGATTCAATTCTTTGCTTAATAAAAACTGACGTGCACACTGGTATAAAATAACTCACAATTATCGTAGAAAAGCAACTACTAAAAGCTTTCCTTCAGGGCAGCGTTACCAACTGCGGTAAACTGAATTAAAACCCACTGTATCATAACAGGATTTGGTCGTTATGCTTTACCGAGTCGAAATAAGGTCAAATATATAGAAAACGATCATTTCAGTCTGATTTCAACCTTAAATATATATTTGTATCAACTTTTTTATTATCTTTTTTTTAACGTGGTTGAGCTGTAATAACGTTTTATATCTAATTAAATGGTAAAAGTTACAGACGTTCTGACTAGTTAGATCAATATAAGCGTCTTCTACCTACGTAGCCGATGCTCTGTCTATAGAAAATTTTCAATGCGTTTTCCTTCTATATTTTATCTAACTTTCAGACGAATGCTACTTTTTTGTGTGATTTTTTCTTTTATATTTACTATAACTGCAATTTATATTACCAGTTCCTACATAACCTTATAAAATGGAGTTCAAATACTTTTGTAAGATTTATCTTAAACTTGGTAGAACGATTGTTTAGTAAAAACATCTCTAATTTATTAGATTTTGACTGAATTACTTTTTTCAAAAGTACTCGACTTTAAATTGTCAAATTCAGTGATTTTGCTATTTGTCATCTATTATCTATAAGTTATTATCAAAAGTAAGCTAATTAATTGTTGAGAACTAAACAGTAACTTTAAAATTAAAGAAAAACTTATACCACAAAAATATGTAAATGATAAACAGGTGTTTTTTGTGTTCACAGCTTTACGAGCAGGGACGCCCTTCTTCTAATGATTTTAAACTAATTGAACGCATGGTGGTATCATACCATTTATTCCCTCAAATTTCTGACTAGAAACATTGTGAACATTCAAAACATCTATTTATTATCAGCAATTTTTTTTTGTATTAGTTCCCCTCCCCCACCTTTTTTCGAGCTAGATTTAATTGTGCCACAGCGGTCTCTTTGTGACTTTTCGTGTTAAAAATTGAACAAGCCTATACCACTAATAAACTGGCTATAGAAGTATTTATTATTATGAATCAATGCGAGAGAAAACTGAAACTTAAACTAATTAGAACACATTAATTGAATCATCATATTTCGCTCTCAACGGTATTTTCATGAGGTTGGTTCAGCCTACATGATTTAGGTCAGTCCTAAATCCATGTGCTAAATTAACAATATAGAATATTTTTCATGAACGTAAAAATTAATAATAATAAGTTATTTCAAAGATTATAATCAATAACATTACTTAAACTAAATAATTTTAAAGTAAAAACAGAGTATGTTCTGTTACTTTGAATTCTATCACATAGATTGTGGTTTAATTTTTATAGTATCAAATCTTCTATGATTTATCGAGTTTGGATATCGTGATTTACTTTTCAAATCACAATACATTTATGGAATACGTTGAAGACTAAAGCCAAATAATGTGTTTATTTTAATGATTTGTTTGAAGTTACACAATGGGCTATCTGTGCTCTGCCCACCACAGGTATCGAAACCCGGTTTCTAGGGTTGTAAGTCCGCAGACATACCGCTGTGCCACTTTTAGATCATCAAAATTATGTATAATGAATACTTCTTGCCTATGAGGTCAAGAAAAAAGTAAAAATAAAAATCAGGTCAATCTAATGTATACTCCGAGACCATAAAGAATATAAAAAATTCTGCTTGCTGTAGATTTCATGTAGCGCACTAAAGGAAAGAGCCCACATTAGGGAAGACAATAAAAGATGCTTTTACTTGTGTGTATTCGTACGAATTAACTCACCCACGGAACTAATATCTGTTAAGGAAAACCTTGGCACGAAGTCATTATTAATACGCTCCCTGATGTCATCAAAAGTAATAGTTTATAACGCACTAGTAAAGAGCAAGTTCATTAAGTTTAAGTTGAACCTTGGTAGTTTGAACATTTTTTTTGTTCACTTTAATTATCTTCATAATCTTAAAATTATTGACAACAGGTGAAAGAAACTGCAAAAGACTTCTTTAAATAGGTAAAAAAAATCTTGTCTTTACACTTTTAAAGAAGGTTTTTGCTACATCTTTGGTCTTTTATAAAGACTAGCGTATAGTATTTGAGCTTTGCTGCGAGGTTTAAAGAGCTCCTCGTGATTCACTGAGGCCCCAGTGTATCGATCAAGCTCCTCCATTATCCCAGTTACTTCTGTAGCTACCCTAAGGGGATCCGCATCAGAAAAAACAAACAAACAAAGACAACAACAAAAAAAACAAAAAAACATTAGGACACCCGACTGTGGTACCTGAGTACGAGTGGCTAGTTTGGTCCCGTTAGCCTGTGAATGGGTTATGAACACTGTTTCAAATATGGCGCACCCTATATCTCGAGGGGGGGGGGGCACAAAAGCCCATGCCACAGATTCGAGTTCAGCGGCCCTACTCCTACTCCCCATCATGTCTAGATGGCCTGCTGGGCATTTTTAGATTCTCTTGGTACCCAAAGTTAATCAAAGTATGGGTGCTACGCCACATGGACAAGGACAGCACCAGGGCCACCCCGGAGTCCGCCTGCTAAAGTTTGTTCTGCAAGCTCTAAAACTGTTTGCGAATAAATAAACTAACGAACACACAGCTAGCGTGAAATAATGTGTGTGTGTGTGATTATGGCTGTTTCCTAACTCCAATCTTCCTAGTGCCTGTTCTCCAGTTGTTTTGTAGATTAGTTATCCTTTATGTTTCCTATCTCCAATCATTCTACTGCCTGTTCTCCAGATATTTCATAGGTTAGTTATCCTTTATATTTCCTATCTCCAATCATTCTACTGCCTGTTCTCCAGATGTTTCATAGGTTAGTTATCCTTTATGTTTCCTATCTCCAATCATTCTACTGCCTGTTCTCCAGATATTTCATAGGTTAGTTATCCTTTATGTTTCCTATCTCCAATCATTCTACTGCCTGTTCTCCAGATGTTTCATAGGTTAGTTATCCTTTATGTTTCCCATCTCCAATCATTCTACTGCCTGTTCTCCAGATGTTTCATAGGTTAGTTATCCTTTATGTTTCCTATCTCCAACCATTCTACTGCCTGTTGTCCAGATGTTTCATAGGTTAATTATCCTTTATGTTTCCTATCTCCAATCATTCTGCTGCCTGTTCTCCAGATGTTTTATAGGTTAGTTATCCTTTATGTTTCTAATTAACACTCTAGGCTACTTCTGTCCTCCAGAGGTTTGAACTTCCATGCTCTAAACGTTTTTGGGTTTTTGTTCTTTTAAATACACGATCATATGTTTTACAACTGATACAAATTGCTTTAGGGTTTTCTCTATAAAAGCATTGAGAGATAGACCTACACGTGAGCAAATACAAATTACCCCATTAATGTTGAAAACCTTAAAAACATCACGTTAGTTAATAATTCAACAGTCATATTTAACTATTATTTTGGCCCGGCATGGCCAGGTGGTTAAGGCGCTGGACTCGTAATCTGAGGGTCGCGGGTTCGAATCCCTGTCACACCAAACATGCTCGCCCTTTCAGCCGTGGGGGCGTTATAAAGTGACGGTCAATCCCACTATTCGTTGGTAAAAGAGTAGCCCAAGAGTTGGCGGTGGGTGGTGATGACTAGCTGCCTTCCCTCTAGTCTTACAC
>NW_013665691.1:1076650-1085316 GCF_000517525.1 Limulus polyphemus
ATCATAACAATCGGGAGCAAACACTGTGTTATATTATACACTATGACAGATCTTCCGGTGGGATGGCGGTAAGTTTACGAATTTATAACGCTAAAATCCGAGGTTCGATTTCCCGTACTGGACACAGAAGATACCCCATTGTGGCTTTTCTCTTAAACAAACAAACACTATGACAATGGGAACTTCCGGATTCTGAAAGTGAGGAGGAGAAGGTGTAGCAGACAGATGGGCTGGGGAGGAGAGAAGGTTTTTTTTTTTTTCAAGTATAAGTGAAAGGAAATCTGTGGAAGATAAATAAAAAAAAACTCTAAGAAAGTGTTGCAGAATGTTTTCATCAATCTTTGGTTTTAATTAACTTCTAAATTCAATATGTATAATCTGTCCCAGTGGTTCTAAAACTTCGTTGCACTGCGACCCCTTCTAACAACAAAAATTACTACACGGCTACACTGCCCTGTATATTGCAGAAGGCAATATCACTAAAAAGTAATATTATGGCTATCACAAGTGATGTCTGTTTTAGAATTACGCAAGTATTTGTGATCCCCTTGAAAGGAACTTGCAACCCATTTTGATGTCGTCAACATTTTATCAGCACACTACCCGTACATAAATTCATAAATATTAACACAAATACTGCACACAGCATGGGTTTTTCTTACATTATACAAGGCTCTTTTTTCTTTGAGGTATAGTCCTGACTTTGCAAGTTAATTACGTACTCGGAGCATCCCCAAACGACTCAATCTGTTAAAAATTGGGTTTCGATACCCGTGGTGGGCACAGCACAGATACCCCATTGTGCTTAACTACAAACAAACAAATAAACGAACTACTGACTATAATTTAACACGAAATTCTTAAGCTCAGTGAACAAGTTAAAATTTGAATATAACACTACGAGAATTCTTATGCAAACTCATAATAATGATATATATATATATATAATAAGGAAATGCATTAATAAGTTATAAAATAGCTTCGTTTAGTATTCTAATCGCATTCTTTAGGGTTGTCGCTGCCCATTGTTCCAATTTAATTTTATCGTTGGACTCGGATGTTCATGCTTCATCATGACTGGGCAGCTTAGAAAATGTCTTAATTCTTACTGTGATTGGATACAATAACAACAGAGATTAGATAATGTTTTATTGGGTGGGCTTTTCTTGTGTAGAATTTCCTAGTAACCGAAGACATTGTATTTTACTAAACCTTTGATGAAAAACTTAGAGAATGCGGGAGGGAAAGAAAAACAAATTTCACGGGTGGCACCTGCCACCCTTCGCATGCCCTTAATGCCGCCACTAGTAGAATAAACACTGATCAATCACAATAATTGTGAATAAACATTGTTTTGTATATTAAACTGTTTATTCACAATTATTGTGATTGATCAGTGTTTATTCCATCATAGTGTATAATATAACATCATTCTATTCCCGACTACTTTGACTTGCCATTGTGTTCCTTGTATTATATATTGATGATTATTGTGACTGACCTAGTATTCCTTGTATCATAGGCTTTTTTATATATTGTAGAATCTAAAACTACTTTTTTTGAACATTCAAATTGTCTCAAGTAAGAAGATGTAAGAAAAGGTTTTTATTGAAAAACAATATAGTAAATGTTTTGTTTTGCTTGTTTGTTGTTAAGTGTAATGTTACACAATGGGCTATTTGTGCTCTACCTATCGCGAGTATCGAAACCCGAGTTTTAGCGTTATAATCCCTCACCTTACCGCTGAGCCACCGAGAATCATAATATATTAATACTGAAGATAGATATTAACATTGAGAAAGTTAAATATGCGCTCTTTTCTAAATTATCAGGATTTATTAGTTATGTAGTTTGATATTGGTCTATCTTGAGGAGTTTATGAAAAATCAAAACAAACTATGATGCAAATCTAGCTATATTAAAAATATATAAAAATATTTTTTTTAGTTGTCAGTTAAATTTATGGACTAGTGGAGAACTAGCTTAGACATTTCTTAATGGGAATTTCTGTCGTGGAGAATGAATAGTATGTATAAGTGTAACTGTTGTACAAGTTATTAAGTATTACTGCAAGCTAGACTATAATTTGATAGAGGTTAACGACAAGAGATAGGATAGTGTAACTGTTGTACAAGTTATTAAGTATTACACCAAGCTAGACTATAATTTGATAGAGGTTAACGACAAGAGATAGGATAGTGTAACTGTTGTACAAGTTATTAAGTATTACACCAAGCTAGACTATAATTTGATAGAGGTTAACGACAAGAGATAGGATAGTGTAACTGTTGTACAAGTTATTAAGTATTACACCAAGCTAGACTATAATTTGATAGAGGTTAACGACAAGAGATAGGATAGTGTAACTGTTGTACAAGTTATTAAGTATTACTGCAAGCTAGACTTTACTTTGATAGAGGTTAACGACAAGAGATAGGATAGTGTGACTGTTGCACAAGCTATTAAGTATTACTGCAAGCTAGACTTTACTTTGATAGAGGTTAACGACAAGAGATAGGATAGTGTAACTGTTGCACAAATTATTAAGTATTACTGCAAGCTAGACCATAATTTGATAGAGGTTAACGACAAGAGATAGGATAGTGTAACTGTTGTACAAGTTATTAAGTATTACTGCAAGCTAGACTTTACTTTGATAGAGGTTAACGACAAGAGATAGGATAGTGTAACTGTTGCACAAATTATTAAGTATTACTGCAAGCTAGACTTTACTTTGATAGAGGTTAACGACAAGAGATAGGATAGTGTAACTGTTGCACAAATTATTAAGTATTACTGCAAGCTAGACTTTACTTTGATAGAGGTTAACGACAAGAGATAGGATGTGTGTTATGTCGAGAATGTTACTCGGCTGTATCTTCTGTGACTCTGTCTTCGGTCCTTGACACTTTCAAAGATCTTGGTAAACACGGTTGTATCCAGCCCAAATTGCTTATTGGTCTTTGAATAAGTGGTTCCAAATTGTATGCTACTTAATCTTATTTGCTTTTATTTCACGTTTTTGCCGTTAGAGGTATATAGATGATTTGTCAGTTGCTAGATATTTGTAAAACCGGGTGATTGAAGGATAGGTATTTAAAAAACTTAGTAAGACAGCCAGGTGTTTGTTTAGTAAAATCCGATAGGCAATATTTTTTTATCCGCAGAACCACTTGAAAACATCAGAAGTTGAAAGATGACACTTAGAAACCCCACCTAGGCGGGCAAAAATTACTCTTCAAACAGTATTGTGTTTATCTTAGAATCTTTATTTTCACTATGTATCTGTGAAGTGTTTACAGATCTTTTGACATTTATCTAACCCGAGTTGGTACTTGTTAACTAACGGCGCCAAAACTTCATTAAAAATTACCGGCACGGTAGAAACTTTCTGTTTAAGTTTTGAATTAATATTCATATAGATTATAAAAGCAATATGCCTATTAGACTTTTATAATATGTTGCTCTATGTAACCAGCCGCCATGCAAACTCAAAAAGAACTACAATGTGTTTCATTCCTTAGATAGAAACACTGTTATTAGCCTGATAAGAAACATATTTATTTGTACATGTCGTGTATTTCAGTTTTGTTTTTAATAACGTGTTTTTAAATTGACACTCAAAGCGATAAAAGTAAAACCTCTTTCATTAGACCATACGGAATGCTTCCTTTTTCCAGAATTTACTTTAGCTTCTTCATAGGATAAGTTGTTCTTCAATACCCTGTAGTGTATGATTTAACGCCTGGCTTTTATACAGACCACTCGTAAGGTAAAAAGTATATTTAAGTACAAAGAAAACTTGCTCAGAACAGAGCCATGATATTTTAACGTAACAAGACGAGTGGTGGGTCTTATGTAAAGAAAATGAAGCATATAATTTGGTAAGGAAATTTAAGATTTTTGTATATAGGTTAACTTTCAATGATAATATTAAATTGACAAGAACTGCTAAAACTCTTACAGCATATAAAAAATAGGAAAATTTAATTTTGAAATAATTACAAATTCTAGTGTGTGTCAGACAAATCATCCATAGTTTAAGCCTAAAATATTAATTTATTAAATTATCTTAAAAGGATATGAATGAAATAATATCGTCCTTAAGAAAAAACGTCATATCGATCTCGAAAACGGATTACAATCATTATTGTTAAAGAGGCTTTTTAAAATGTGTTTAATAAATCAATTTGTTTAAAGTATTAACAGTGGGACGCTTGTTCGTTCAATCCTGTATCGACATATATTGAAAGTTTCAATCTATTTAAAACTTGAAATTTATATGTAATCATTTTTGTTTAATTTGAGCGTTATGTATGTGTGTTTAGTATTTTAACTTTATGCTATCAAACTTGTCTGCAAACTGAACACTAATTAGACTCGATGTGTTTGCCAAAGCAAAATATAATTAGACTCGACGTGTTTGCTATGTCATTGAAATGCTGTAAGGTTTGGTTTCTTTTCTTTATTTCCTGTAGACCTACCTAGTGCTATTGTTTACTCGTATTAGAGTAAAACGAGAAAGGTGCGTTTGTGAATGATTTGACGATATATAATCTGTAACACTACCCCTGACAACGCTACACAAAGTCTAGTTTTTGTCATTTGCTTCCGTTATTAAACATTACTTTTATAAGCGTTTTTTTCTTTTATCCTTTTAAGTTGCAATGTCAAAATAACCAAGTAGCCAATGGCATCAATATAAGATATTGCTTTGTCTTTGATAGAATTTGGATACAGTTGTGGCATTTTATACCCATAAACACTTGGAGAATAGTTTGCAGACTAGACTATTAGGACTATTGTATTTCTTCAGAGTGGTGACTGATAAGCTGGAAAAGCAAAGACACCGACGTGATGGCACTCTAAATCGTATGTCGTGTATTGGTGTTGTTCTATAGCACCCTAAACATTGACAAGTTGGACCTCGACAGTTCTTCACGCTTTCCAATACACAGGACAATGAACTTGAAACACCAAGTGGAAGACAAAAACAAAGATAACGGATGTATATTCTCTGTAGCTGATGTATGTTGGCATATTGAAGGTTTGACCCCCCATTGATCGTTCATTATTCTTGTCCCATCTGTCTATGTGATCCCCCTTGGATCCTGGTGAGCGTACGACTTCTAGGGCACCCTGATTTGAATGTTCAGTACTCATCAAGTGATACTATAGTCATAACGGTCCTTCTAGCTTCTTATCGTCTAGCATCTTGCTGCTCAGTCACTGAAACCATGGGAATGACAAGCAGGGAAGTTGTCACCCACAGAGAGAATATAACCGCGCCATCTTTACCATTCACAATAAATAACCAGTAGAATGTTCAAAAACCCAAATACCTATTTGGTTGAAAATATCTTTTCTTTCTTCCTCAATGTCTTAAGCCTCGTTTTTTATTTACAATCCTTTTATCCAAAATTACATCAACACGAAGCTCAGTGTTAAAAGGTTTTAAAAAATTAGCGTCAAATTATCGTAGATTATTAGGAATCATAAAGCAACACAAAGGCATCCCATAGTCAATATTACATCATTATATTGTCTAGAATGACAATGGCGATGAACACCATAAAATATCAATGAAGAAAGAGCTCGTTGCTAGTCGTGCCATATTTTTGTGCTGTATGAGAAATGTATTATCATAACAGTCACTAAAACTGTTTCGCAAATTTCACAACGTTGCAAAAATTGCAAAATATTCGAAAATTAAAAAGCAGCTACAAAATTCCGTTATGTCAGTCAACCAGTATTCGGTGTCGAGTCAACCAGTATTTGGTGTTGAGTCAACCAGTATTCGGTGTTGCATCTCTATTTTCAACATATTGTTCTTTTTGCTTTTTTTTTTTATCTAAACCATGATAATATCTCCATAGTCCATACCCACAAATTTCGTGTGTCAGACTTAGAACAATTTCTACTTTCTTTCTTTCTTTCTTTTTGTTCCTGAAAAAAATACAAAAATAATATTAACCGCTGTGATATTTGACTTACCCCATCCTTTATCAATTTAATTGAATTATTTTAATACTTCTTTCTTGTATTGCGGCATGTTGAACTTTTACATAAGATAACAATTCCTTCCACATCAAGACAATTTCTAAATTTCCCGATAAGAGAAATAGTCTAAATTAACATTTACTGTGGTTCACTGCCCACACTGAAAAGACGGCAAACCTTCTAAAGAATTGTACACTTAATACAATAATATTTTGGAAAACGAAGCAGAGGGCGTTATTGGGATAAAGTGATAGCGGAATTAAAGTTTAACTGTTCAAACATTTATTCAGAAAGAACAACATCTATTAGATTAGTCTCAGCCGCAAAGTATCCTTTAGTTGATGGAAGCTTAATAATATGTTTACTTTATGGCAGAGCTACTAAGGCTATCTGCCGCCGTCCTTAATTTTGATCTACTGGTCAGAAATAAGGTGACCAGTCAGCATCACCCAACCACCCACCATCAACACTAGAGAATTTACAGCCTTTTATAACACACCACAACTTAAAATACGGGGTTTGATTTGAATTTTGCGCAAAGCTACACGAAGGCTATCTGCGCTAGCCCTCCCTAATTTAACAGTGTAAGACTAGAGGGAAGGCAGCTAGTCATCACCACCCACTGCCAACTCTTGGGCTACTCTTTTTCCAACGGATAATGGGATTGACCGTTACATTATAACGCCCCCACGGCTGAGAGAGCGGGCTTGTTTGGTGGGATTGGGATTCGAACCCGCGACCTTCAGATTGCGAGTCAAGCACCCTAATCACCTGGCTATTTTGTGATACTGCACGAAATTAGTTCATGGCTAAATTAATTTGTAGATACATATTTCTTTATAAAACACAGAAACGCGAAAAATTGACCATTATGTATATGTGTGTATGGTGCAATAAATATGTAGAATGATATATTAAATATATTTTAGCCACTGTAGATAATGATTACCGCACACTATGCAAAAGTGCATGAAAACGATCGAATTATGAGATGTGTAAAATAATTATTTCTGAAGAATCCTTCATTCTTTGTTTAATTGATTTGGAGGCATGTGCTGAGGATAAATTCAGATATTTCAGATTTTATTTGCAGTCAAGATAAAGAAAGTGTTGATGATAACATTCTGGTGAAATGTCCAACACTAAAAAATATGTCGCATGTAGAAGTGAAGAGACATGGATGGTCTATAGTTTACAGGTTTAATTTTATTTCGCTTTTTTATATATAAAGTTATCTTACCATAATATTAAATAACTTAGAAAAAAAGTAGCTTCGTGACATTTCGTTTGACGACGCCCTCATGCGAGGGAACTCAGCGGCGTGATGTTCTGGAAGTTTCGATGACTTCAGATTAGGAAAGTTTAAGGTCTATCCACCGACAGCTGGTCTGCTGAAGTTACTTTGTGATGTGCACTTTAAAATGGTAGCATACTGAACAGCTTATCTGTAGTTTTTCAATGACCCCCCCCCCCAACACACCATACCTCGAGAAAATGATGATTAAGGAACTACCGAACATGTCTTTGTCTAGAATAGAACTACTATCGTATGCTAACGAGAGTATAATAAGTTGAATATTGTTGCTGTTGCATGTGCTGTTGATTGCACTGAAATAAAATTATAACGGAAGAACTTTAGTATAAATTGAAGACAGTGACAAATTCAATCGTTTTTCATTGCATTAAATTATTTTTAAATCCCTTTTTATGTTTTTGAATTATAATAAAATATTTCTTTTTATTTATGTTTAGAACACATTTCAATTCAAAGTAGTAACATGCTTGGAGAAAACACATAACTGTCAACGTATAAGCCTGAAAGAAAGAAATCAAATAATACATTAAACTGAAAGTTGATACTACGAAGGGATAATACAAGTTATTGTGAAAGCATATCTGAAGCTCAAGATTGATAAACTTGTTTAAACTCTTTAGAAATGCTTTACTTTCACAACAAATTTGAAATCTCTTAATCATTACTAACTATTACTTTTATGTCTGAAGGATTTAAAGTACTTTAATAATTTCCACTCATTCCGCTGTGTTTCTCGAGGATTTTAAATACTTTAATGATTTCCTTATGTTTCTGAAGCATTTAAACTGATCTCCAAGCATTATGTTGCTGTGTGTGGGAAGGATTTAAAATACTTTAATGATTTTTAAACATTATGCCACTGGTGCCCAAGAAATCTAAAACTGTTAATAATTATTATGTATTATTCAAGCATTATGTGACTGTATTTCTGAAGGCTTTTAAGATTAACAATTCCAATCTTTTTGTCTCCTTGTATCCAGATGATTTTCGAAATTGAGATATCATATATCATTGTTGTGTTTTTTGTTAAGTATATTTTACACTTAAACTAAAAGATTTTTTTAATGGAATCGTATGGTAACTTCTAAAGTCTTAAAACATTAAATCATGTGATTAAAATGTATACGATATGCACTGATTTTTTTTTCTTCGCTCGCAGTCTGATGGTAAAAGATATAAATGTTTAAAACAATTTATGTCTTGTTGAAGAACAGACTGACAGTGAGGTTTTACTGTGTGTCAAAGCGTTCACTCGAAATAAAACATCTGAAAGTAATTTCTCGAAATTGTTTCTCTATAATGGTACAAACAATTTGTTTTTGTTTTTTTTGAATTTCGCGCAAAGCTACAC